>NC_142370.1:9589062-9831562 GCF_059441005.1 Hippichthys cyanospilos
GTGAACAAAAACAACTGGGAAATCATTTGTACATTCTCAAAAAGGCTTGTTTTCAAAAACAGAACGTTCTCTATCTCGATTCATCCCTCAAATGCATTTAAAATATTCTAAACATAATTGTGATCTTCTTTTAGTGATGTTTTGTAATGAACGTATTTATTTTTGTTTTGGAATATTGATGTAATTATTTATTCTTCAAAGTGTTTCCTACAGTATGTTTAAGTATTATAAAATTGCTGTATTCTAGTGTGAATGGTGCTGCATTACACTGGCATAATTATTTGATTGCTCTTAATACGCCCAACATGTATTGTCGACTCATTTAATGTCGGCCATTTTTAGAACATCCTTCAGACTAATTTTTGAAAAGAAATATAAATACGGGCCTGCGATTGAATGTCTAGACTAATAAAATAAAACACAATAAAATGAAAATACGCCCTTGGACTTCCTAAGTGAAATACAAACATACACAACAGTCAAAGTGTTTCCCCTTTTCACACAACGGAAAAAGAATACCAGTTTTATATTTAATGGACCATGTCCGAGTTTCAGCAATGAAGAAGTAAGTTTATGAACAAATTGAGGAGATGACATCACTGTTATAGGAGGCAACTCTTACTTTATGTCCCCTTTTATGTAAAAAAAAAAAAAAAATCTGATATAAAGAAATAGTTGCATTGTGATGATGGCTGTTGGTCTGCCGAGAGAAAGAAGACACGCGGGGAAGAGAGAGAAAGGTGAGGGGGAGGAAGAGAGAGAGTAATGGGGGAGGGAAAAGGAGGGGGGCGAGGGGAGGGGAGGGGAGGGGGAGGCTACCGATAGCGAGACACGGAAGAGCAAAGCAGGGGAGGGAGAAGCTGGGCGAGCGAGAGCAAACGGGGCTGTGGAGTGGGAGACAACACGGGGAATTAAGACACGCGGAGGAGAGGACCGAGCCCTCCGAGTGGACACCCCCCACCCCAGCCCGGCCCGGCCCAGCCCAGCCCCCTTCCCCCCACTCGCCAACCTCCCCTTCCGTGTCGTGTCTCCGGGCTGTCACAGCACATTGGACTCGGAGGGAAGCGACACATCCCGGGGCCCATTCAGCGCCCATGGGGTAACAGGTATGTCTCACTTGCTCTTTCTTACAAGCTTCTTCTTCTTTATTTTTATTTTTTTAAACCGTTTTCGAAGACTCGTCCACTCTGCTAGTCTATTGTCTTTTTTTTTTTTTTTTTTTTTTTAGTAGTTCCCGTGGCACGTCCAGCTTCGTTGCAACCCGACCATTATCACTTGTGAGGTGCGCGTTTATTTGGCTTTCCTATAAAGATGGGAGACGTTATCACGGCGGAGGCTCCGTGTTCTCGCCGCGACGGGCTGGCAAGAGCGAACGGTGTGAAAGTACCTGTTCGGCTGTCTGCCGCTTTTGTGGAAACTGTCAGCTTTGGGCACGCGCGGCGCATCACGCAATTGAACACGGCGCACGCTTGTCTGGCTTGCTTTTTGTTGACACGCCGCTCTCCGAGTTGACTTTTCCAAAAGAAACTTTGGTTCTGGTGCCAGAGCACTTCACGGCTGCCGCGTTGATGTGATCCTCGCAGCAGGGGGCTGGTTACGGTTCAGGTTCCGAGTGGGGAAGAAGCCCTCCTCCGTCTGGCCTCAGTTCACCTCCAAAGGGGGGCTTCGGCTTCTTCTTTGTCCAGCTGAAATTTCTGCTGCGTCAGCGTCAACTTGACTTCCAGGAAATACATTCTCACTTTTGACATCAGTGTTTGTGTCGCATTGTCACAGCACATCATCATCTCATCCTGTAGTTTACACACAAATGGGAAAAGTGGATGCCACCAAACGCTTATTTTGTATGAATGGCAACAGGTGGACACGCAGGTTGGTTCTATCTTCTGCCATCTAGTGGAAATTCATTTCGTTGTTTTTGCTATAATACTGTAGCTAGGCAAACGCAGATGCATTCATTTTCCGAGGGATGTTTGATGCCACTTTTTTTCAGTATGATTGCTTTAGAATGAAAATACAGTAATAGAATGGAATGCTTTTATTGTCGTTGTAGAGCTGCATAATGAAAGTGGGGATTTGAAGAGCTAAGACCCACTGCACCTGTGCGCAACCCCATCCTATAGCTCTACATACATACAATATAGGCGTGTGTCGAAAACTTGCTTCACAGAAGAATCGGAATTTTAAATATCTAAAAATCAATTTTGTGTAAATAAAAAAAATCTTAAAACAAATCTGCTTCCTGCCAGCTTCAGTCAAGGTGCACGAAAGCATGAAATTTACGCGGCAGGACTCATAAAAACAATGATGGGGGATATCCAACTGGCCGGTCCTAGTTGAAAGCAAAGATTTACAGTGATAGAAAATGTTGCAGACAGCGGAGCCAAGGTTTTTCAACTGAGACAGCTGTGCCACAGCTTTATAAAGAGGCTGAAAGAAAAGTCGCCAGTGCCTTGACCAAAAACATGTGATGCATGGACATCGACATCAACGCAGTCTTTTCGCGTTTTGCAAACTCGCGTGATGCATGCAAATGCGAACGTAACGTTTCACTCCGTTGCTACCAAAGGGGCTCATCATTTTTAATGGAATATTTTGAATCCGAGATAATTTTGAAATGAAAATTGATTCTGAATCAAATCGTAGACCCAAAAATCTGAATCAAATTCAATCGTAGGTCAACAATCAATCCATTTTCCGTAGCCGCTTATCCTAACTAGGGTCAC
The DNA here is from genome assembly GCF_059441005.1 of Hippichthys cyanospilos. Classification (NCBI taxonomy): domain Eukaryota; kingdom Metazoa; phylum Chordata; class Actinopteri; order Syngnathiformes; family Syngnathidae; genus Hippichthys; species Hippichthys cyanospilos. The sequence continues at coordinate 9,591,786 of NC_142370.1, forward strand.
TGGCTACCTGGTGCCTATCCCACCGCTAATACAATCCCATCCAATACATGACTCTAACCAAGAAAATGTTTAACATTTAACAACAATACAACAGAACACATATCATATATCCTATGAAGTCATCAATACGATGCCCACTTGTTTTTTTGAAACATAACATTTCGCCAAAAAACAATGACAACTAGTTTTTAAGAAGAACCTAAGATCCCAATATACTTTTTCCTCCTAAAATTGTATTAAAAAAAGGACAATTTTGTATGAAAACTGTAGCTTCTCATTTTAAAACGACCACAAGAGTGTGATTTATTGACTTTGCTTCCGAGCGCCAATATCTAGAAATAAGGCCTGGTATAGCAATACATGGTCTGGATACTCGCCCATTCCTAATTTGTCGTCAATAAATTATTCTTTTTTTCAGTAGGGATGGTTGAGCCAACACCGCCCTTATACAGCGGACCCCCAGGTTGCAGCATCCCTGACTTACGTTTTTTTTCACGTTACTAAGTTTCTTCGTCCCCTCTTTTGTAACAACAGTTACAAAATTCAAACTTGGCGCTCAGTGTGCATGCATATGACTGCAAGTCGCACCGCGCTCTTATATCACTATACTCGTCGCTGCATATGTCACTAAAACGCTGGTCTACTGGTCGGTGTCACGGTGTCAATAAGATGGCGCTATGCTAAAGACTTGATCTCGTGTGAGTGTTTACAGTATCGTATTTATTCTGCATTTTAGTGCTTAATTCATACTTTAATTGGTAAGTCATGGGTCCCAAGATCACTAGTGATGTTAAAGGAAGAAGTAAGAAGATGATTAGTATGGAAACAAAGCTAAAGATAATTAAGAAATACGAAGAAGGCTAGGCTAGGCTACTCTTGCTAGGGCTTTTGTGGAAACTGCAGTGGTAGACACTGATGAAGGCAAATAAATAAATCTGAGATCATTAATGATATTTTGTACGTCAAAAAAACTTTAGGTACTTGGTATTGGCAATACTGGTTTTGGTCTGAAAATTCTTAATACAGTGCTACCTCAATATAAAATGGTTCATCTTTAACTTTTAACTGCTTTTTCTTTGCATTTCTATTGCCTGTTTTCTGCAAACATTTGAACTACGATAGAGAGAAATGTGGGAAAACGCTAATGCTTGCCTGATAAAAGTGAAGAGTAAGATGTGGAGTAGTTATACGTTCAATCAAAAAATATAATTAATGAAAAACATCTTGGTGGAAGTGTGATTCTGTATCTGGCCTTTCTGTGTGGAATTTGAATGTTCTCCCAGTGCCTGCGTGGGTTTTTTCTGGGTACACAGGTTTCCTCCCACGCTTTCAAAAACATCTGTGATACACTCCAAATTGCCCTTTTGTGTTTGGGAGTGTGAATGGTTGTCTATGTGTGCCTTGTGATTGACTCGCAACCATTTTAGGGTGTACTCCTCCTACTGCCCGAAGACAGCTGGGGTAGGCTCTAGCATGCCTGCGATCCAAGTGAGAATAAGTGGCTAAGAAAATGGATGCATTGAAAAACAATCACAAAAAATGTTTCGATCAACAAAAACAAACAACCTCTACTCTAGTGATTTCAGTTATTTTTTGGAAAGGAACCCCAGTGATAAACGAGGATTCACTACACAGAACAAATTTTGGTTTTTACTATGTTGCATATACCAGCAAGTTGTAATTTCCAGATAATCGCTTTCAAGCGGAAACCTCCAATTTATTTGTTTTTTCATGGGTCAATACTATTGGTCAGTCTCCATCTGTATTGTAATTGTATTGTATCTGTAACATAATTTGATTTGATTCCTGATAATTATGTTTTGGTAGCCAATTCTAGTATTGACCTTTCTCTTGAAACAGTTCTGCAGTCACAAAGTAGAATAATAGAAAATTATCAAAAATGATAAAACCTTGAGAAAATTGCTAATTTGGAATCGATAGGGTTTTTTTTTAATTATTTGTCTTGGTTTGTTGGGGGAAATTTTGTCAAAAGCTCTTATGGTCTCTAAACTCGGTATTAATATTGTGGCTACTCAAGTTGAGTACTCATAATGGCGTTGGACTGAAAAAAAAGTGATATCGAGCACCCCTAATCGCGAGGGTCCTTCTTTTTTTCTTACGATAGTCATTTTTGGCCGTGTGAATTGGCGACTCTCTTGACTTATTAGTGTGCGAATACCCGTTTGTCCAATTACGCTCTGCGTATTTTGTTCTATGAATTTACAGCAGAGCCATTTTTGAAGCAAGGAAGCTTTCTTCGCGAGGTGGGCTGGCACCGTACAGTTAGACGGTGACTAACTGGATTTTTGGATTACAAGACTGTCTGGTGATTTTCCAAATTGTCTTAAGGGCCGTTCGGATTTGTACGGTTGTTTTGTCTTCCCTCACGCCATGTCAAGAGTTCCATCTTGATATGATAAGCCTTCCAAATTCTTTCATTCAGTTATTTAATTATTGTGGCATTATACAGTATATCGTGTTGTATGTGTGTGTGTTTGGCTCAAAGTTTCTGACTGCTTCTCATCTTCTTCTCACCTGGTAAGAAGTCTGTGGACTCTATCCAGCGATGCTTTTGTGCTTTTGCCCCAGCAGCCCTGTGCTTCCCTCAGGTGGTGTTTTGTGTTCCCTCAACAAACATTATGGGGATCACTGCACGTGTCCTGTGTGTGTGTGTGTGTGTGTGTTTACAGCGATGCTCTAAACACTGACCAAGACGCGAGCGAGAAGGTGAGTGGAGGAAGCGCGCGGGGGCGAGATCAACTAAAAGATGGAAAAAATATCAACTGCGCGTTGCCTGTGAGATTATAAACGACTTTCCACTCAGGTTCTAGTTCATGGCGGAAACTTCTTTCTTTGACGTGAGATGAGATTTGAAACTTGGAGTGTGAATGCGAATAAGCGCTAATGGGTCACTCGTGCTGAGAGCGAAATATTAGTCGCTCGCAGTGGCAAGCTGCGCTAACTGCTAGCAGCATTCGCAGCGGGCAGCATTCAAATGCTCCATATAGGCTGGGGAGAGCCTTTGGAAAATGCTTCAAAGTTGGTGCAATAGATGTAAATGACTTAACTGACATGTTTGCTGTTCCTAATGGTGACTTTTTAACAAAGCAGGCTACTCTTATGGCAGCAAAAATTGCTTTTGTGGTTTTGAGGTCATTTCTATTCATAAAGCCAATGTGATGTTAACATTTTTGTCAGGTAAACGCCTTCAAATGTTCATTCAAATCTGTTTTGAGTATTTTTGAATGTATTTTCAAATATGTTCAAATATATTGCATAACATGTTCGAACGTACTTACAAATGTAAGTTAAAGCTAAATGCTAAAATCATAGCATTCGTTCCCATAATGGGGAGGCTGTGGCTCAGGTGGTAGAACGAGTCGTCCGGCAAGTGAAGGGTTGTTTTCTCAAATCCCGCACTGTTCGAGGCATGCGTCGCAGTGTCCCCGGGTAAGCCATCCCCCAGCGACCGGCCAGAGTGGCCACACGTGCAAAACGGCAACCACGCCAGCCCGCCCCAGGGCAGCCACGGCCGGCCGCACAACATAGCCCACCATCACTGGTGCATCAATGTGTGAGTGCATGAATTATGTATCCAAGCGTTACAGTAAATAAATGTGATATACTATAATGCCACAGGGCGTTCACTAGCATATATCTTAGCATTTTAGGGAAATTATAGGGACTCCCTGCTAGAGCGTTGGGACATGTTTGCGAGCGCTTATGGAAATACTTGTAAATACGTTCAATTTAGTGTTCCTGTCAAAAGTTTTACTCTTCATTGGCAGCGCTACATTTCCGTACTTTTAAGATGTCCTTTGAAACGTTGTTCCAAGGGAACCCTCAAGTCTGGTCACTGGGCAGACGCACAGGCAGCCGCAATTGTGAATAATGTCAAAAGAAGAGGAAGTCAAGATGAAACGTTTGTTTTCATGAAAATATTTATAGGAGCATTGCTTATCATTTTGGCTGGGCATAGGACACTTCCATTTGCACATACAACTAAACACACACACTAATGCGGCAGACAGAGATCGGGAGGCTTTGGTGCCTTGCTTGTGGGCCCTGCAGCTTTGAGCGGCATATCTGCGTTCCATTTGCGAGAGGGCCTTTGCGTCACATGGCAACAATAAGTGGGGGAGGCACGGCGAGAAAGTGAAGGGCTTGATTTGGGTGCCAGTTTGGAGGCGCGTGACGCTGCCCCCTCTCTGTTGGTGCGAGGGAGCAAGTGAGCTAGCCTGCTGGTGTGTGGGAAGTGCTCAGTGCCCCCGTGCAGGTTGGAGGCTGAAATGTGTGCAAGTTGCTTAGTGGGCTTCCACCCCCAGGGACGCTGTGTACTCCCCTCACATTGTGTGTTTATGTTGACGCTAACCACACATCCTTTAATGATTGTAGGGAAAAAGTGAAAAGAGGTCAAAAGCTCCACCAAGGCATGCACGCGCAATGCATTTCTTTGTCCTTCCACCGCCTTCTTCATGGCAATAACTTGTTAATGCGCATAACTGTTGTGTGTGCATAATGTTTTGTGCTGCGTCGTTCCATACCACTTTTTTTAGACAGATACTTATCCAGCCATCCATTTTCGAAGGCGCTAATCATCAGGGTCGTGGGCTTGCTGGAGCCTATCTCAGCTGTCGCCTGGCAGTAGGCAGGGGACACGCTGAACTGGTTGCCACCCTATCGTGGGGCACAAATAGACGAACAATCATTCACACTCATAAACACATCTAAGGGCGATTTGGAGTGGCTAGTTCCCTACCATGCGTTTTTTTGGGACTGTGTGAGGAAACCAGAGTACTCTGAAGAAAAACCCCACAAGAGCACGGGGAGAACATGCAAACTCAACTCAGAAAGGCCGGAGCTAACCCGTGACCTCTGAACTCTGTGGCGTGTTTGCTACAATTCTTCCATCGTGCCGCTCGAGAATGAGCCTTCATTTTCTGATCACTACGATACTGCAATAAGTACTCAACTCACAAGAAGTCACTGACATCGATACCACATGTTGTTTTGATACGCATTTCCCCCAAAAGCAATGTCAGATAGTTTAAAAACTGATAAGTTGATTCCGGTATTTTCCATGGTCGCAAGTTGATACCTTAAAAGGGGGATGGGTATCGGTACTCGCCCATCCTTGCCGTGAATCTACTTTCAAAAGGCGTTAAAAGATCCTACAGGAGTTCTCTCTTGTATAAATGTAAGCCTTGTTTCAACGTTTTCAAATTTGGATATAAATATCCCTTGTGTGTTCGTGAAGGCACTTTAGGGTATGTGTGTTGGTTTCTGCAGATATATGCATTATATATTCATTGGAACATAAAACAACTTATTGTTAAATTGTGTTAATATAGCTCCTTTTGGAAAGTGTTTTATACCGTACCTTTTATAGTTTTAGGTTTTGTACCGATGTGCATTGTCACATTGTCATGCGAATTACCATTGAACCAGCCAAAAATAAAACAACGTTCCAAATGTAGTTCCATAGGCATGGGAGAATATCAGATTCTTACGGTATGATAAACCTGAGCAAAAATATTACGGTATTGAATAAAACGTTGCCTAAAAGTAGCAACACGTTAGCCATGTTACCTGCTGTTGTTATCTGTAGTAGCAAAGTTACAGTGGTACTGAAACCGACAAACCAGGAAGTGGACAAAGGAGGACTCGCATATGATGCACAATGAGTGCTGCACATTGCAGTTGGACCGTGTTAAATAACCGTCAATCTGGTTATCATCTCATGCGTATTCCAAAGTTCCAATGTCTTTTTTTTCAACTCCAAAATGCTTTAATTGGCTTAAAAAAATATGTCACAGGGGTAAATCATTGAAAAAATGTTTAAAAAACACATTGCTGTACAGTACTTGATTCAAAACTACAGTATGACCCATACCGATCCAGGTGCCAGCCGCGTGCTGCTCCCCTGCAAGACTCCTGAAGCCTTTTAGATTAACTGCCCCCATTGCACATTGTGAGTACAGGTGCTCCTAATCCTAGTGGGGAGTCAGTGGGGGATGTGTGTGTTTGTGTGGGCGCGTGTGTGTGCAAGTGTGGAGTGGGGGTTATTCATGTCGAGGATGCGTCAAACTCACCTGTTCCTAATTGGAGGGGCGGGGGAGATGAGCATGTTAGATAGGTGGACAGAGATGACAGCTGCTCCAAACGCACGAGCACACACACACGCATACGCGTGCACACGCACACACAAACACACTCACACACACCAAGTCAAGATGGGTATGCCATGCTAATATTCCACACATATACACACTTGCATGTCCACCTGAACACTTTTTGTCTTTGTTCTTGGCCATTAAGTTTTCAATTAGGAAAATCCATTTTAAACGGCATCTCCTAATATTTTTTTTTAAATTACAAATGACAAAAAAAAAAAAAAAACAGAAACATTTGTTGTTTTGTGAAAATGCTTCTCTTTAGAAATGTGGCATTGACTAATTAAATATAGTATTTATTCCTTTATTTGTAAAATGAATAAATTAAAAAAACAAATGGAATAATTTCGTGGTGGTGAACAATCGTGACAAAAAACACCAGATACCAAGTATTGCTATTAGTATCTGGCCTTATTCCGAGAAATCATGATCGCAATGGCAGTCGTTATTTAGCAGAGCAGTTTTTCAATCCAAACCAGAACTAAAAGTAAGAGGAATCAAAATTCATTTCAAAGAATTTTAAGGAAAAAGTTCTATCCTCCTGAGATCTAGCCTATTCATTTGTGTCCTCCTTATTGGACATTTGTTTTCGGTCAATATCTTTTTGACCCTACTAAGTCCAAGTGTGCTCAGTAGAGGACATCCTGGCCTTTCCATTATTGTCTCAAATGCCTGGGAGGGATTCAAGTCATTTTGCTGTGCTCCTTAGTCAAAATTGTCACAACAGTGGACACAAATGTGTAAGCTGCTTATTGGGAGAATATATAAAAAAATAGGTCTTTAAAACTCGTCATTATCAATGGGGGGTGGGAATTGCGTGCGTCATAAAACTTCTAATGCTATCGGGTACTTGTATGCTGACTACTTGAGTTGAGAACTTGTTATCGGTCTGAATAAAAAAGTCTTGAACATCACCATGATAAACATCTTATTTTGGACAGCATCAGTTCAGGATTATTCTTATTTATATTCAACTTCTTCTCACACGCTGCACTGTTTGTCCTTGAATGGCTCGGAATGGTGGACGTGCAAGGTGGGCTTCCTCGATGTAATTACCTGGTGGGCAGGCAAGCAAACACACACACACACACACACGCACACACACACATTCACGCACACACTCCTAACCGTTCATTAATGAGTGACTCCGAGTCTTGGGCTCTGTGCAGAAAGATGATCAGACAGACTTCTGCAGAACATTAAAGTGTGGATGATGCTGAAAGTCTCATAAAAAAAAATAAATAAATAAAAACGTACGCACTTGTTAGTTGATATTTTTCAAGTGAATGAATTTGTCTTTAATACACACAGCGTGAGCATTTGATGAGAAATTGAGCGGCTTGGAGCAAATACGTCTTCAGAAATGGTCCGCTCGCCTCGGGCTGCGGCTGGTGCCAGATTTCCATATCAAAGCTCAGGTGAGAAAGCGAGAGGTAGTGAACGAAGGAGAAAAAAAAACAGCGACGGCGATGAAACCGAAAGAGCTTGTCTTTTTATATTGTTGTTGTTTTTTTCATATGCGTCTCATAGTTTATTCTGTGTGTCCGTACTGTCTGTCTCAATCTAAACTCCTGTGGTTTAAATAAACAAATAAATTGAATGGTGGATATGATTCGTGACATAATTAACAAGTTTTATTCGCTCAGTTATTCTAAAATCATCGTGCGGTTTTTCAAGTCCGACACAGACTATTAGTGGTCAAGGAGTCTGACAAGAGATATATCAAGCGACTGATAATATATACGAAGCTGACATTCATTTCCTTTAGTGAAACAACAAAAATTTAAACTGTTTTTATCTATCTCAGGAGGTGATCATTTTGCTTCTTACTCTGAACAAAAAATGACATCATAAATGCTCAGAGCTCCGGTAACCAATCATTGCTCAGTTTGCAAATATCGCATGACCAAAAAAAACCCCAGCTGAGCTGTGATTGGCTGATTACCTGAGCAACTGTGATATCTTTTTTTTAGTTGACAGCAAATGATAAAATGACTGAAGTTTGATTATCCTGCATAATTCATATTTCACAAATACAATATTGATCATGATATTGTGTTTAGATCAGTGGGGTTGCGTAGAGCATTTTAGTGTAAAATTCAAATTTGGGGGCTGACTCTCCCTTGAATTCTTTTATTTCAATGTCATATGATGACAGAAGTATTTATAAAACAATGTTTTGTTGCGCTATTTTTCTGAGTTAAAAAAAACAAAACAATCCCTGTCCCTTTTTTTGAGGGTGGGAGGGTTCTGGAACATGAATGACATTTGCATTCTTTCCACTCGATGCTTTTAAATACAAGTGTTTTCAGTTACGAACGTTGTGAAGAAACAAATTGAGTTTGCATCTCAAGGTACAAGCGTCCATAGAAAATGGCTTGGCGAACGAAGAGTTGCTATTGGAGTGTCATTGTCGCCCCCGTGAACTTGATGCCGACACTAACGAACGGACGGACTCTTTGTTTGGACGTTATTGGCGAGTTTAGTAATCCAGTTGTGAACTGGAGTGCTAAAGTGCCGCTAACAAGACCTGTTTAACATTCCCTCCTCTGCTCAATGTACAATTATTCCACTTGGCTGCCATTAACATGTACAGTAGGACTTGGCTTTTAATTGGCCTGATATGACTAATGCCAGATCAACTCGGATTTGCTAATTAGTTTTTGCTTTAAAAGTGCCATCAGGACATGAAATATTCATTGATGTGAGGTAGAGCGAGGGCTGTGGGTGGAATTATGGGATATTAGTGCTATAGGCAGCCTGTTCCAGCGCGCGGGGAGAAGAGATTGAACCTTCGACGGCTTGTTGTGGTCGCTTATTCATACTTTGGGTGAGGTGTTAGTGTTTCGTCACACGCCCACGCGCCACCTCCGTTCAAAGCGTCACAAGGCCACCTTTCCCCCGCCGGCCCCCACCGACATCCGCTCGCCGTCTCTCCAGCCCCCCCCCCCCACATCATTTTTTTTTAACTTACATCTCGCTCCCTTTGTGCAGCTTGAGATTTCAGCCAAAAGTTAATATTTTGTCTGCAGTTACCGGAAATTTCGACATTTTTTTTTCGACAATTTTCTACAACATCTACACTTAACACTTTTTATGAACTCAAGTCTCGCGTAATCTCGGCTAACCTGTTGGTCGTATGACATTCACAAGCCGAGTCGTTACCTGAGCCTTCGGCATGTGATCTCGTTTTTGGTTGACAGCAAGTGTTACGATTCGTTTTCAAAGATATGAATTCTTCTGTCCGTGAAAAAAATTGTCATCAAATCAAAACTAGCCAAAATAAAAAGTTTTTCCTACTTAAGATGGCTAAATAAGAGGAATATCCCTTTAATATGTTTTTTCTTAATAATACATACGTGTGTCATTTATAGGACGTTGTCAATCACAGTCTGATTAAAAATGAGGTTTTAATGACACATTCCGAGAATTTCCCGATGCAACGAAGCTTGCATTCGTTCCATTGCTCAGGCTACATGAAGTGATGATATCAAAGCGTAATGGCCGGCTGCACCAGAGAGATACTGCACAATTTCTCCTGTGCTACATGCGCGCATTCCTGACGACTACAATTTTACTCCGTTTTTTGTGTTAAACTCAACAAACATTTATTTAATGGTTAGATTGATTAAAAATATCAGCAACATGTTCGGATAATTATAATGTGTAGTGATATTTAATCAGTTTTAGCACAAATTCAACATTCATAACTTGGTTAAATGCCTCATTGAAGCAGTTAGTAACTCAGTATGTTCGATTCCACCCTTTCAGGCAGATAACCATGCGCTTGACTCGTCGCTGGTACTAATGCTTTTGATAAACAAAGACTCCCCACCCCCAAAAATACATGAAATATTTAAAGAAAGATGTACGTACTCCAATATTGCATTTTCCAATTCCATGAAACACGGGGCAATTTTCTTCCTATTTGTAATTTCTAATTCGTGATGGTAAAGCTCCTCAAAGCGGGGCCGATACTATTGTTGGCTGCCGTTGCGAGTACCGATATCTTAACACCAGGTATCGGCCCGATATCGAAACTCGGTCTCAGTACTCGCCCGTCCCTATTAAAAGCTATTGTAAACACGTCGTGGAATTCACCCGTCCAGCATTCTGTCACTTGTGCAAAACCTCACTTTCGTGATTTCGCTCATTTGCAAATTGTCCATTTTTAACATGGTAAATTCATCACATTAACTTGATTTATGGCCGAAGCCTAGATCGTAGATAATAAAATGTTGGAAGCCATATGTAAAAGGTATTAAACGGTAGCTTCACCTCACACCAGCGCCCGTCCTCTCCGTGCCCTCTACTCCATCCCGCTCATCCTACTCCAATACTCCTCCCGCTTCTTCATCACCTCTCCTCCTTCTCCTCCTCTTCCTCCACCACCCAGCTATAAGTGGGCCAGGTGCCTCTTGTGGCCTCCCCTACTCTATTTCTCATTTTTACCCTTCCACTCCTCCCTCTCACATTTTCACCCTCTCCCTGTTCCCTTTCTCGTTTGTATCCCTCCTGCTGACCCAAGCTCATATTCGTACATCCGGTGAGTGCGACAGCTAACAAGAGGGCTTCAGGATTCTTTTAGTTTATCGGTAGCCAACTAAGAAAAGACATTGCTATGGCAAGTTTGTTTTCTCAAATAGACTTTAATCCCAATGGACCAACCCAGGCAAATCCACAACGGATGGAGGATGGAAAATTTCATAATCCTCTCAGACGAATTGTTTAGTTTTTTTTTTTTTTTTAATTCAAGTTGTCCAAGTACTTGGAATTTCTATTGTAAATGTCCAATTTGATGACAGCATCTTTCATAAAAGCGGACTGATTATCTTTGTGTTGAATTACTGTGGGGAAAAAAATGATATTGTTTTTGCCTATTTTTTTTTCCTGGCATGCTACAGAAATAGCATCATGAATGTGATCAACAGATGATTTTTTTTTTTTTAAACTCATTCACTACCAGCCCAGGTAAAATGGATCAACGGAAGTGATTGAGTTCATCGCCAAAATAATCAACAGATTAATCGATTTTGAAAATAACTATTTGTTGCATCCCTGAACACATCTTATGTTTTTGACTTTTGTAAATTTGACTTCATTTAGGCTTTAAAACTGTCTTGACAGTGTTAGTTGTCCCTCTGTGTAGTCGTCCTGTTTTCGCTGTACTTGTGTGGCTTTACTTTTCTTGGGGCTGGATACCCATAAATTTGAAAGTGAGTGTTAATGGATATATGTTTGTATAATACATGTTAAATTTAGACATAGTCTAATTATTGGCGGGGCAAAGTTTGGCATTTTGATGAATATTGGCATCACCCTTTTTCAATAATCTGATGCCTATTAAATCAATTTAAAACTATGTTGACTTCAGGGAACTATTTTTTTTTAATTTTCCGGTGATTTTTTTTTTTTTCTGCTGATCATGGGAAAATTGCACCTTCTGTTTTTGTTTGAAATGTAGACCAAGACCTGATCTGTTACTTTGGCATTTGGAAGATCTTTAGTTACAGTACTTTAAAAAAACTGCATGGAGCCACGTACTTTTTTAATCTTGACTTTAATTTGACTTTTTGAGACATGCTAATGACCCTGGGAGTTCCCAGTTTTTTTTTGTTTGAATTTTAAAACAAAAATGAATCTAGACTAAAATGTATTTTCAAAAAGTCCACAACATGATGTAAATCTGAACAGTTGTTCAATACAAATTTGCTTTGATGCATTTCAATAGATTTAAGAGTTGAAGTTTGCATTTTTCTAAAATGTTGACACCCGTATTTTCCCATTCACTGAAAATGAATATCTGCTCCATATGGTGTTTATTGCCTTCATTGACTACAAATAATCATAAAAAAAAAAAATCTATCTACCTGTGATTAAAATATATTCACTGCCATTGAGACATCAGTGGTGTAACTGTGCATGTTTTTATATATACATTTATGTACTTGCTTAACAGTATGTTTCTTTTTTTTAAGTAAATCTTCTGCATGTTGATAATGTATTTTTTATGAAAATGTAATCGAAATGAGTCTGTAGTCTCATCTGTCAACGGGGAATCTTTAAAATAGAAATCGGTTTTCTGCTGGCACACTTTTTTTTTTCCAGTCCTGTTCCTGTTTTAATTCCGTAGTGAAGAAGTCAAACGTGACCGGAAATGAAAAAGTCCACATCCTCTTTTCAGCGACGAGGAAGAAATCCCCCCCCCGAGTTTTACAGTACATTGACTAAAAGAGAACACAAAATAAAAGATAGCCAAATCATCGGTAGCTTCTTGTTTGCGACTGCCCCGCGGTGAGCTTGCAAGTCGCAACGTCCCTTTTCATTTCATATGGTCTTCTCGCTTTTCTGGCCCCTCACTGCCTTTTCACTCATTGTCATTCCTTCTGCCTTTGTCTGGCTCGCTTCCTTGCCCTCTTCTTTTTCATCCCTTTCTCACCTCTGCACACCTCCTTGCCCCGCTTTGTTGTCTCTGACCTCCCCCCAACTCGATGTTTTTGGTGTGGTTGATCAGCATTTGAATGGACTCCCGATAGCCGCGCTACCTGACGATATGGGAAATTTCCAAGGTGGGCGTCGTCCTTGGCAATTGACAGCACCAGTAGAAACTCTTCCTCTTTTGCCTTGTGTGCGGTCGTGGCGGCCGCGTGAATGAATTCCCTTCCTGTGGCCCCGGGGATTTCAAGCATTACGCCGCGGGCCACGGTCGTCGCTCATGTTAGTAAACAGGTGACAGTCTAACGTCAGATCACGTTAGACTAGCAGAGATGCAGGAAGAAAAGGAGCCACGTGAGGAGAGGTGCAGACAAATGCGAGGATGTCCGTGAGCCTTCGGGTTTCATCGCAGTGGAGTTGTTAGCCTTGAGGCACAACAAAGAAAACTTAACATTGCTTTTTCTTTTCAACTAAAGAAAAAAATCTGCCTCAAAAAGAACCTTTGGCTATTTTTGAGGGAAAAAAAACCCTTAGACTTATTGACCTTTGCGCTACTTCAGCGACTTTAACATGAAAAGGGAAGTCAACTCAGACATTTTCTTAACCTTGTATTCTTTGCCCCTCCCCTTTCAAATATCGCATTCTGATTAATGTTGTGTTTTTGGGGGATGGATTAAGCGGCGGAATCCACCTGTTTTTTTCTCAGGGGGCCGCCATTTTGTCACCGGCGGTCTCCTGAAAATAACATCACGATTGCCTAGGTAGCAACCTATCAAGGCTCACCTGTTTTCTGAGTTTAGTCATTTGACATTTGCAAGCCAAATCGTGATTGGTTGTTACCTAGCCTATAGAAAGCGTCGTGTCGCTCATCAGAAAGTGATAAAATGCCCCCCCCTGGAGAAATAACAACAAAAAACAGGTGGCTTTTGTTGCCTAATTCTTATTCCACAAACATACTATCAATCCCAATTCTCTCTTCAGATTAAATGGCATCACATAAAACATTATTATAAAGCCATTTTCGGGGATTGACTTCCCCTTTAAATTTCTTTTGGGCATTGTCATTTAAGCATACTACATAGATAACCAGATTGCACCATATTATACTGTAGGTCTCATGTACCTTACTATTATATATGTAATTTAGTATTATACGAATTCTACTCCACTACAAATATCTAGCGTGAAAAAACGTAACTAATGCACAACCAGCTGTAGGGACAACAATGTCCCTTTTTAGATAAAAACTTCAACACAGTTTGAAAGCCCATGAGCAAAAAAAAAAGTCCTGATAATTAAAAACTGATAATTAAAAAAATGGCGGAAAAAGACAGAAAGTTCATCACTGTCGAGTTAATCACTGAAACAAATATTTGTTTATTTTTCTTTCATAATTATGAGTTTATGCTTACAAATGCCATGTCCATGTTTGAAAAGTGTATTTCAATAAGTTGAAAAAGTGAGTGGGATGTTTTTCTTTTTCCCTACTGTCTAGACTTTGTATATGCTACGCGGATGTGGAACATAACCTACGCTATGGACTTGGGATTACTGTATATTACAAAGTGGCTGTGAAACATGACAAAGTTTTTATTGTGCTAACTGAAAGTCGGGATACTTGGTGTCTGAGGGCTGCGGTGAATTTAGATGAAAATATTACACTGCAATCCGCCTTGACACACATTTTTTAAGGGGAAAGTCAATCCAAAGATTTTCTTTCCTACAAAACTGTTCAATGCAGCCCCACTCACCTGAAAACGATATTTGGATGAAGATTTTGTCTGTGGAATATTAATTAATCTGCAAAATCAACTCTCTCTCAGGGAGTGGTTATTTTCTCTCTTGCTGAAGACTGACAATAACATCAAAGCTTCTCAAAGTTTAAGTATTGACCAACCACAGCTCAGCTTTCAAATGTCACATGACTGAACTGAGAAAACAGATGACCCCTGATCATTATTACCCTGAGCAACTGTGATGACGTCGGGCAACAGCCAGGAACAAAAAGGCCGCTTCTGAGATGGGGTAAAAAAAAGATACATTTTGCATCTTAATTTGCATTCGACACAACATTTATCGGTATGCCATTCGGACTAGTGGGAGCGCATAAAACATGTGATTGGGTTGATATCCACTTTAAAGCTGCATACACATTTTGGTCGAAAGTTTCATCTTTATAAGCAAACATTTAAGTAGCAGCACAATAACTTGTATCGAACAGTTCAGCGACGGACATTCGTTTTATCACCGTGCGACGTTGAGTCTAGTGTCCTCCGCGTCTATTTTTTTGTCAGTCCACAGAGCATCACGGCAATCCTACATCGATCTCCAACTACTTGTCTTCTTATTCTGCCACTTTTCATCTCCATTGCTCTTCCATTTTCTCTTTCATCCCCATCTCCTCTAGTTTTTATTCTCCTCCAACTGCAAAAATGTGAGTCTTTCTATATTTAGCTGCCCCTCTCTTCTCTTCTTTATTCTTCTCCCTTTATCTCACCTGCTTTTTTTTTTAAATTTCAATCGTTGAAGAACAGATTTGCCAAAGATTCTTCCATGTTGGATTGTGGCGGCGTTTTGATCAGCTTGTTGAGTGACATGGCAGCCTCAGGCCATTCTATACAAGCCTGCTTTATCAACACGCTTTTGTATGTAAATGTTACGGCGGGACGAGAGAGGACCCAAGAGCACGCACGCACTGGTAAGGGCAATGGCAGAGTGTTTATTGAATAGAAGGTGCGGGTAGTCGTGGGAGCTGACGGGAGCGTGGCACAGACGTCTGGGGGGTTCTGGAGTCGGGAGAGCTGGGGTTTGGCTGGGAGTCGGGCAAAGGGAGCGAGACGGGAGGGGGGCTCGGGCATACAGGTAAAGACGGCAGGCTAGCGGGTGGTCAGAGGCAGGCAAGGTCGAAATACCAAGGATCCAGTCAATTCGGCAGGCAATCGGGAGGTCAAGGGCGAACAGGGTCGGACAACAGGCAGGCTGGCAGGAGGAATTGCTGGAAAGCTCGGCGTAGCGCATAGAGACGATCTGGCGGGTTGTGGAGGGAAGTGACCGGGCTTTATACTGAGCGGGTAAATGGTTGCAGGTGTTGGTGTTCGAGGCTGATTAGAAGGAGGGCTGAGCGGGTGTGGTGAAGCTGGAAGTGAGGTGGCTGAAATGGTGGACTGTGACAGAACCCCCCCATCAAGGGACGGCTCCCGACGTCCCAAGGCCACCACTGGGCGGGAGGGAAAGGCCAACGGCCGGGGAAACCCCATGGGCGGGGGGGCGGGCAACACGCCGGGGCGCGCCACGACGCCCAGACGGTCCAGATGGCTGATCAGGATGAAGGCGGTGAAAGTCAGAGACCAAGGAGGCATCCACAACCTGGCGGGCTGGGATCCAAGACCGCTCTTCCGGGCCATACCCCTCCCAGTCCACTAGGTACTGGAGGCCCCTGCCGCGGCGACGGGAGCGGAGCAGCCGCCGGACTGTGTACACCGGGCCCCCATCAACGAACCGAGGAGGCGGAGGAGGCGGAAGCGCGGGAACCAGGGGGCTATCTATTGCAGGCTTGATTCGGGAGACATGGAAACTTGGGTGAACACGCATCGAGCGAGGTAGGGCAAGACGCACAGCTGACGGGTTCAGTACCTTCTGGATGGGGAAGGGACCAATGAAACGGGGAGCGAGTTTGTTGGATTCCACTCGAAGGGGCAAATCCTTAGTGGACAACCAGACCTTCTGACCCACCTGGTACGTTGGGGCCGAAGTACGCCGCCTATTGGCCGTCCGAGTGTAGCGTTTACTGGCCTGCAGCAAGGCCGAGCGGGCTCGGGCCCATGTCCGGCGGCACCGCCGAGCAAAGGCAAGGGCAGACGGACAGGTGGCGTCGTCGTCTAGAGCCGGAAACAACGGAGGTTGGTAGCCGTGAACGCATTCGAAGGGGGAAATTCCTGTGGCGGAGCTGGTCAGCGTGTTGTGGGCATACTCTGCCCACTGGAGCTGGGCCGACCAGGAGGCAGGGTCTCGGGATGCCAGACAGCGGAGGGCAGTTTCCATCTCCTGATTTACTCTCTCCGTTTGCCCGTTGGTCTGCGGATGGAACCCGGAGGACAGGCTGGCCGTAGCGCCAATGAGCCGGCAAAACTCCTTCCAAAAAGCCGCCCTGAACTGAGGACCCCTGTCTGACACCACATCAAGGGGAAGCCCATGTAGGCGGAAAACATGGTCAATCAGGAGTTGTGCCGTTTCCTTTGCGGAGGGAAGCTTCGGGAGGGGAACAAAGTGAGCCATTTTGCTGAATCTGTCAACTATGGACAGGATGGCTGTGTTACCGTTTGATGGAGGTAGACCGGTCACGAAGTCAAGTGAAACATGAGACCAAGGGCGATGCGGAACAGGAAGGGGGCGCAGCAGCCCGGAAGGAGCCTGATGTGACGATTTATTCTGACTACAAATGGGACAGGCCTGGATAAATTCACGCACGTCCCTCTCCATAGAGGGCCACCAGAACCGTCGCCTGAGGACAATCAGGGTCCGTTGAATGCCGGGATGGCAAGTCAATTTCGAAGAATGAGCCCACTGTAGAACTTCGGAACGAAGATAGTCGGGGACAGGCAGACGGTTACTGGGACATTGGCTTGGTTTAGTCTGCCCCTTGGCAGCTGACTTCACCTTCTCCTCGATCTCCCAGGTGAGCAAGCCAATGACACATGACGGGGGAAGGATAGTCTCGGGGTCCCGGCATGAACTGTCCTCAAGTTCAAACTGCCTGGAGAGGGCGTCCGGCTTGATATTCTGGGATCCTGGGCGGTAGGAGAGGTTGAAGTTGAACCTGGTGAAGAACAATGCCCAACGAGCTTGGCGGGAGTTCAGCCTCTTAGCCTGACGGATATACTCGAGGTTTTTGTGATCTGTCCACACCACAAAGGGGATCTTCGTTCCCTCCAGCCAGTGCCGCCATTCCTCCAGGGCGGATTTTACGGCAAGTAGTTCGCGGTTTCCTATGTCATAATTTCTCTCTGCGGGAGAGAGGCGCTGAGAAAAGAATGCGCAAGGGTGGAGTTTCCCATCCTTCCGTGACCGCTGGGAGAGAACGGCCCCAACCCCAGTCTCCGATGCATCAACCTCGACCATGAATTGTTGACCAGGATCTGGCATTTGAAGGATTGGGGCCGATGTGAAGCGGTGCTTGAGTTCCTGGAAGGCCCTTTCGGCACCTGGGTTCCACCGGAAAGGGGTTTTGGGGCTGGTGAGAGCCGTAAGAGGAGCTGCCGTGGCGCTGTAATTCCTGATAAATCGCCTGTAAAAGTTAGCAAAGCCAAGAAAGCGCTGCAGTTGTTTTCTGGTTTCGGGCGTTGGCCAGGAAGTAACAGCCGAGACTTTTGCGGGATCCATACTGATGCTATCCTTAGCGATTATGTAGCCCAAGAAGGACACTGATGAGGCATGAAACTCACACTTTTCCGCTTTGACAAACAGAGAGTTTTCCAGCAGGCGTTGCAGAACTGCGCGAACGTGGAGAACATGCTCACCCTGCGTCTTGGAGAAGATGAGAATGTCATCCAGGTAAACGAATACAAATCTGTCGAGCATGTCCCGCAGGACATCGTTGAGTAGTGCCTGGAAGACCGCTGGGGCATTGGTGAGTCCAAAGGGCATGACTAGGTACTCATAGTGTCCGAGCGGGGTATTGAAGGCAGTCTTCCATTCATCGCCTTCCCTAATCCGCACGAGATGGTAGGCATTGCGTAGGTCGAGCTTTGTGAAGTAGGCAGCCCCCTGCAGTAGCTCAAACCCTGAGGTCATTAGTGGAAGAGGATATCTATTCTTAATCGTGATATCGTTCAGGCCCCGATAATCGATACAAGGGCGGAGAGTCTTGTCCTTCTTCTCGGAAAAGAAAAACCCTGCCCCCGCCGGAGAAGAGGAAGGACGTATGATGCCCGCCGCTAGCGACTCGTTGACATACCTCTCCATGGCCTGCCGTTCTGGACCCGACAGAGAGTATAGGCGACCCCTTGGAGGCGTTGTCCCGGGCAATAGGTCAATTGCACAATCATAAGGGCGGTGGGGAGGCAGGGAGGTTGCACGCGCTTTGCTGAAGACTTGGCTAAGGTCGTGATACTCAGGCGGCACACCAGCGATATCGGCATGCGCAGGCGGAGCGGCGAGGGGATCAGGAACAGATGCGCGCTTGAGGCAGGAGAGATGGCATGATGAGCCCCAAGCCAAAATGACTCCCTTCTCCCAATTGATGTGAGGGTTGTGGCGACAAAGCCAAGGCAGCCCCAAAATTAGCGGTATCTGCGGATGATCTAGGATGCAAAATTGTATTTTTTCCTCATGGTTGCCTGACAAGCGCATAGAGAGAGGTGCGGTTTGGTGAGTTATCACCCCCAGGGGGCGCCCGTCCAAGGCATGGGCAGGTGAGGGTTTGGGCAGAGGGAAGCTCTTGAGACCGAGTTGAATCATTAGCTGCCGGCTAATGACGTTAGCGTCAGCCCCAGAGTCCACCAGGGTGCCTACAGTGTGGGGGCCATCAGACAGCAGGAGTTGGGCTTGTAAGAGGGCTCTGTCACGGGACAGGGAAAGAGTCACTTGACCCATTTTTACTCTACTCGGGACCGGGATTGGTCTTTTCACTGGGCATGCGGAAATAAAGTGTCCTGGTTCCCCACAATAAAGGCAGAGCCGGGCGGAGCGGCGGCGTTGCCGCTCTTCAGGAGTCAGGGGCGCGCGAGCTGGCTGCGTTGGCGCACTCCCGCCACCGGGAGGAGCTGACGTCGCCAGATGGGAGCTCACTCTGGCCGGCGGAGAAGCCCTCTGGTGCGTCTCTTCCCGTTGCAGTTCGCGTAGCCGATGCTGCAAGCGGATATCTATCCGCGTCGCCAGGTTAATCACCCCGTCCAAGGTGACGGGGAGTTCATGAGAAACTAATTCGTCCTTAAGACGGCTGGACAGTCCATGAAGGAAGGCGTCTACGAGTGCGGGACCGTTCCACCTATTCTGACTGGCTCGCGTCCGGAAGTCAATGGCGTAATCCGCCACCGTTCCGTCGCCTTGACGCAACTCGAGCAGGCCCCGGCCCAATTCCGCACTGGCGTAGCTGAGTCCAAAGACTTTTAAAATCTCCTCCTCGAGCGCCTGGAAGGAGGCACACGCGGGTGACCGTCTCCTCCATTCCGCCGTTCCCCACAAGCGGGCTCGGCCCGTAAGGTGGTTGATGACGAACGCTACTTTAGCGCGCTCGGAGGCAAATGTTCGGGGCTGCAGGGCGAACAAAAGTGAACAGTTCGTTAGGAACGCCTCGCAAGTTTCGGGATCACCTTCGTAGCGTTCCGGGACGCCAATTTGGGGCTCGGGCCGGTCATGAGGCAGAAAATTGGGCGGATGATCGGGAGCGGATGACGGCTGGATGAGGGATCGGCGCGCTGGGTCCATTTGGACTGGCCAGATCGTACTGTTACGGCGGGACGAGAGAGGACCCAAGAGCACGCACGCACTGGTAAGGGCAATGGCAGAGTGTTTATTGAATAGAAGGTGCGGGTAGTCGTGGGAGCTGACGGGAGCGTGGCACAGACGTCTGGGGGGTTCTGGAGTCGGGAGAGCTGGGGTTTGGCTGGGAGTCGGGCAAAGGGAGCGAGACGGGAGGGGGGCTCGGGCATACAGGTAAAGACGGCAGGCTAGCGGGTGGTCAGAGGCAGGCAAGGTCGAAATACCAAGGATCCAGTCAATTCGGCAGGCAATCGGGAGGTCAAGGGCGAACAGGGTCGGACAACAGGCAGGCTGGCAGGAGGAATTGCTGGAAAGCTCGGCGTAGCGCATAGAGACGATCTGGCGGGTTGTGGAGGGAAGTGACCGGGCTTTATACTGAGCGGGTAAATGGTTGCAGGTGTTGGTGTTCGAGGCTGATTAGAAGGAGGGCTGAGCGGGTGTGGTGAAGCTGGAAGTGAGGTGGCTGAAATGGTGGACTGTGACAGTAAATCACTTGTACAATAGACTTAAGAAACCACTGAGTATTGATGGATATGCCGGTATAGTCAAATTGGGTCTGTTTTTTTTTTTTTTCATCTCCTTTGTTTTCACTCTGCAGTACGTGTAAATTAATTTTGTCATATTTGTCCATGAAATGTAGGATTTCAAAAAATAGGCCTCCGTTTGACCACCAAGTTACCCTAGCGCGCACACTCACCGGACACCCGCCTCGGCACCAGATAGCTGGCCACCACCAGTGAGTCATCATCACCAATCATTCAAAAAGAACACATTTTAATAAACAACAATGAGCTCAGAGGTCGTGATGATGTTGTGAACACGAATTTCTTATGCGTGATTACTTACTAACACTTACTTACTTAACACTCACTTACTTACTAACACGTTTAATTTGCAAAGATTTTGCTTGATTGTAGCACAGACCGCATGCTTATATTGAGAGTTGTCAAAGTCAAATTGTGCAATTTTGATTCACAACTGTGTTTATGCCTCTCTTATGAAGGGAAGAAAATAATAGGAGAAATGAACAAAGTACTTTCATTTCTCATGGGTTTGGCAGAAATAAGTCAAGCTAACTTGCAAAGTTTTCATGTTCAAATTCAATTGCTAGTTATCCCTATAAAGGATGATAAAAAGACTTACTCAGACTTAGACTTAATCAAAGTACTGATTCAATTACATAAGGAAAAATGCAAAATGGCTAATATGAAGTCTATATTATATCAATGCCAGTGATTAACAGTGTCTCCGTTAGTGGCTAGGAGCTAGATGCTAGCGGTGTTAGTGGCTAGCAGGCAAACGAGAGCTTTGCTTAGTGTCTGCTATCTTGTTGGTTTCATTTCATATCCATCGTGGTGCTAAGAGTCACCCAAAAAAATGCCAATTCATCGACCCGTCTGCTGTCAAATTATTGGACATGTCCTTAGGTGTGAGTGGGTGCGTGAATGGTTTTTCATTGGCTGGCAACCAATCCAGTGTGTTCCCCGCCTACTGCCCAAAGTCATCTGGGATAGGCACCAGCAAGCCCGCGAGGAGAAGCGGCTATAGAAATTGTTCCAGACACTCAAAGACGCTTTACGACGGATACATTATTTATGCAATCAAGCATTCGTACGTCAGTGGCGGTACGTACACAATGACACATGCCTCGGACGGAGCGGGATTTGGACGGCCGACCCGTTGGTTATTGGAGGACCTTCTAGACCGCCTGAGCCACGGCGAGTGGGAAGTAGGAGTGGGAGAATGCAGAACGTGTTCTGTGGACATACAGTAGGTGGCAAAGCCGAGCTAATCTAATGGTAGTAGCAAGTCTACGACAAAGATTCAATTGTCGCGTTATCTGCTTGCGCCCCCTTGAACTTCTCCATCCTGCCTCCTTCGCCTTTTACATCCTCCGCTCCTTCTCTCTCGCCCCATCTGCCCTCCGCCTTCCCTTTATAAGGCCGCTTTGTCTTTGGGCTCCAATCATCCACGCCTCCTCCTGCACCTTTTCATTTGCCTTCTCTAACTGTGGTAATGAGCTGTTTTATTATTTGCAATTCACAGCTTTTAATAGAGAGCAAATTTAGGCTAAGCCCCAGGTCGGCCGTCAGGTTGTTACCATGGGAGGCCGAGCGGGCTTTAAGAGGAAGGAAGATAGCCCAGAAACCACACATGCTGTACACATAGAGTAAGTAGCAAGGTGAAATGTGGAATGTTCAAAAGACATGAAATGAACACTTCAAACGCCTCTAGAATTCCACCACAACAAATATCCTCCTGAGACCCATCCTATTCATTTGTGTCCACGGTAGTGGACGTTTGATTCTTGTCTATCTCCTTTGACTCTGCGTGCTAGTAGAGGACATCCTGGCCTTTTCAATAATGTCTCATGTGCTGGAGTAGGATGACATTCACTTTTCTGTCTTGCTGAGATAAAATGGACGCAGCAGTGGACACAAATGACTATGTTGGCTCTCAGCAGAATACTAGTATATTCTCAGATAAACATTTGATTACTGCCACAACTGCTCTTTGGGCGGATGTAACATTTGCGTTAGGGCGGCAACTACTATTGCTTATTTTTAGTTTGCTCAATCAAATAATACTTTTTAAGAATGAAATATCCAACCCTCATTACTCGAAAAGACGACATTGTTTTAAATTGATACTGCAAAAAATATAAAAATGTATGGATTACATTTACGTTACTGATAACATCTGCTTTCATTAGAGGACAACGGAAATCTGTAGCGATATCAAGCAAAAACAAAAACGAACCTGCTCTTTTTCTGAAACCCGAAATCCAATTTTCAAAACTATTGTTTCATTGTTCTCCGGTCGAAGTGGCTGTGCCTCCCAGATTGGGCATTTCGACAGTCATCTGGTTAAATCTTGTCACATTGCTAGATACTGGGAATGTTCA
This sequence comes from Hippichthys cyanospilos, assembly GCF_059441005.1. Classification (NCBI taxonomy): domain Eukaryota; kingdom Metazoa; phylum Chordata; class Actinopteri; order Syngnathiformes; family Syngnathidae; genus Hippichthys; species Hippichthys cyanospilos. The sequence continues at coordinate 9,614,778 of NC_142370.1, forward strand.
GTACCACTTTTGACCGACATATAGCAATATCCATTTAATGCCCACCAAAACCTCTAAAAATCCTTCGGAACAAATATCTTTGAGTCTTTCAATCCCATATTAGCATTTTCCTTCAAATAAAATGAGTAATGTCAATTTCCTATTATTTGTTTTCTATTCAGAAACGTAGAGAGATTGGACATCTGTCGGACATGTAGTTCCCAATGGTGAAACGGCCACGCTTGTGAGTACCAATACTTTGGCATAAGACCAGGAATCGGTAATCGTCCATCCCTAATAGATACGATGCAGTTACGTACTGTATATGCATTCAATCAGCATCGCTGCCTGGTCTTTTAGGATCACCCGAGGGCTTGAAGAGCCAAACGCAAAGTGTGACTTTTAGATGATCCTTTAGTCTGTCCTTAATGCCAGTGAATTTCAAGGCGATCGCCAGGTCTTAACACCTCGCAAAGCTGGAGCTGATAAAACCAGACCTTGCCCAGTAGAAGGTAGTCAGAAGATGCAATCGAGATTCCTTCCCAGACAGTGAACTTCAAAAAATCTTGATCAACGACCAAGGTTTTTATGAAGGGTGCCGGCCTGATTTTTTCAGGTGCGGCCTGGGATGGAAACGAAAAAAGGTGGATGAAGGAAGTCGCATTAAGTCTTTCTAAGCCTCCTGGATCCTCTTTGGTACCTCTCCACATGACACCACTATCCTGCTCTCCTCCACCTTGGAGAGCGGCCAGCTAGCCAGTCGCCGCTTAGGCCGACGGAGAAACGGGAAATACAGCATGCTCGAGGCTGATGGGGACGGGTAGGTGCAGAGATGGCGATTGTGTGTGTGTGTGTGTGTGTGTGTGTGTGTGTGTGTGTGTGTGTGTGTGTGTGTGTGTGTGTCCAAAGATTTGTGGGGATTTGATATCGCCTCTTTCACTGCCATTGACGGCAACGGGTGTCGAAGATCCATTTTGACTGTCAGTGAATTCGCACATTCACTGCCATTAACAACTCTATAACGATTAACAAGGATTTTTGGATGATAAACGTGACTTAAAACAAAGTACCCTGTCCTCCGTGTGTAATTAATTAAACTTTGGAACTACATTTGTTGTGATGTCGCTTAGGCCTATTTTATTCAGCAATTCCGGAAGATGGACCGCGTAGCGTCATGTTTTTTTTCGGGCTCGTCTGTCAGACAATCGCTTCACTAATGACAGTGTGCATGCGTGAGAAACTTTACAAAGTTGAGTCAAATGAACACAATTTAGCCATAGGTTACTTCCTGTTCTATTTGATTGTGCTAATTTGAAAGGAACGTTTCACGGCACCTGTCGCGACATTAAAAATACTTGAACTGGATTTGCTGGTACTTGCCATCTCGTACCCCCATCCCAGAACGTTAATCTATGTTGAAATGCGACATTTTGAAAACAATAGTCATATATATAAATGTGGAAATGTAAATGCAGTACAAGATACAACATGGGTTACTTTACCTTGCACAGGTTGCAATTCAGCACCCCTAAACCTCAAACCCTAAACTTGCCCCTGGTTGGCAGTGAACGAGTCAAGAATATGTAAAATAGTGATATGTAAAGAACCGCATCAAAGATAGAAGAGTGCAGTTTGAAAACAAGAAAAGTCTCCCTTCATTTTGTGTTTTTATGTTTCTGGCGTACCTGTCTATGACAGGGGTTGTGTGCGTGTCCTTTTGGTTCGCTTCCTTGTTGATGGGCGAGCGGGCCGGCTTGTCCCGTAAGGCTGCCAGCTCCGTCGGATTGGGGATTAACCTCGGGATAATGGCCTTGATGCCCAGTTGAGTGCAAGCAAAGCTGTTTAAAAATATTGGCTGCCTGACTCATTTTCCTCCTCCTTCCTGCCGTTCGCTCGCTGTCTATCGCTCATCGCCCTTTCACCTCATCTACCCGTTCTTTCTTTGGATTCTTCATGTCCTGCTCGGTTTTCGCGCTTGCTTTTGGCGGTGTCCTTTCAACTGTACTCGCGTCGTGAAAGGAGAGCGAGTCAGCTCTCAGGGCTGCGAAGAAACAGCCAATGATCTTCACTTGAAATGTGTTCTTTTTATTTTGCTTTTCAAAAATGACGGTCAAGAGGAGGAAGCAAACGCAAATTTAAACATCAAATGTCACATTTTGAGCAATCGAGACAAATTTAGAGGAGTTCTCGCGACGGTTGACACATTTTTTTTTTTAGAGGTACAGCAACGAATCAAAAAATTCTCAAATGAGTCCAGACTTTTCAGAGAAATTATTGTTTGGATTGTTTAGATCAGTGGTTCTCAAATGGGGGTACTTGAAGGAACTCCGGGGGGTACTCGAGTTTTTCAATCAAACAAACAAATGTGCAAAATACTTGAAAAATAATTATTGAATTAATCAAATGTTTCAGGAAAATAAAAGTTTATAAAACAAATTCTTGTTCACTAGGTTATTATTTTAAAAAGCCAGATTCTCCCCCATCCTAGAATGGTTCGACCCAACTTGCCACTTCTTGTTATCTTTTAGGTTAATGATTTATTTTTGTGAACTATGACCTCAAAAGAGGACACTTTAAGAGAAGAGGAGAAATATTTATTCGTAATTATTTCTTTTTCAAAACAGGTCTGGCATTTTATGTTGATTATTTTTTGTGGACAAGTATTTATCTATAAGTTCATGATTTTTCTTGTGTGAACACATTTGTACTGTAACCGCAAAAGAAGACGCTTTATGTTTAACATTTTTCTGTGGACAAATATTTATTTATATATATATTTTTGAGAACTGGTCTGACACTTTATGTTGATTATTATTTGTGGACAAATATTTATTAATAATTTAGTTATTTCTATTTGATAACTCTTCAAAGACCCAAAAGAGGACACTGTATGCTGATTTTTTTTTTTTTTGTGGACCAATACAAATTAAATTTGAAAGATTTTAGTTTCATAAATCAGACACAATGGCATGTTTTAAGTCTTTTTTTTTTTTTTAACTCAAAAATGTCTCTGCCCGCCCTCATCAAGGACACTCTCTGATTCTACAGAAACCCAACTAACTGAACAGTTAGACATAGACAATAATTATAATATATATTATCGGGTATTATATAATTTAATAATATATTAACATCATCAGATCTCTGTAATCACTCATAAATGCAAATTGATAATCTTTTTATTTAATCAAAATAAGAAAAATACCAGGTTTTACTTTAGAAAATCAACAATATTCCCATTTCCTATTTTTTGACAACCAATACCAGCAATGAGATCATAATGAATATGTTTGTACATTTTCTCCACAGTCCGTTTGAAATAAAGCACTTTTGAAGAAAAACAATCCATGAAAAAAAAATATATTTTTCAACCTCATTAATCTAAAGCAGTGGTTCTCAATCTTTTTTCATGCATAAACCCCCTGTCAATTATTTTGAGGGCAGGATTGGATTACAAAAGATGGAGTGAGGGAACACTGTACTTGTACCATCTCCACGAAAAACTTCTACTTCAACCTATAATCAAAAATACCAGGCATACCAATCTTTGGTATCGTATCCGTGTCTATAAAATAGTCCAAAACTCGTACTGGTGTCAGCCTTGAAAAAAAAAAGTGGTATCGAACATCTTTAGTGAAAACACTGCTATCCAGTTTCATTCAGAATCGTACGTAAATCGTAAATGGAAAGGGGTGCCTTACCACACCTCAGGCTGGCTCTGTTTTTTTGTGGAACGTTTCCACCCAGACTTTTAAAGAGGAAGTCATCTGAGGGAAAGCTCACGTAAACAAAGTTTGCCTGCGTGTTTGGTCCCCAAGGTCAATTGTATTGGTCTGAGGTCAAGGAAGCCGAGGACAGCCTTGGAGCGACAAATTGAATGGAAAGACACGCGCAAGGAGGACGAAGCCCCGTCCTCTCACTCGATCACACGTCTCATCTCTTTAGTGGTCCGGCCGGGGCCCGGAGTGACTTTGCCGTGATGTGACCGCCGCAAAGCGGCCGTGACGCCGCGATGCCTCGTCTAAGCGTGTGCGTTTTAGCGCTCACACGCGCTTGCGTATTTGAAGACGGGAGCGATGCGCGGGTGCGACTTTCGAGCAAGGGGCTCCTCGTTTGTGTGCGTTTGTGTATGCCAGCGCCGCGGCAGGGCTGAAGGAAGGCAGTCACTTCTGATTTGGAGTCCGAAGGATGACAGAGTCTCGGAGCTCCGGTGGCAGCTTCGCTGGAATGAAACCCCCCGTCAACCTTCTTGTGTCTTCTGAAGAAAATTCATGGAAAGAGGAAAATAGTTTTGTCTATTTTCTTCCTTCAATGAATACAGGGGCGTGAAGGTTTTTCTTTCTGGGCCACGGAGCAAATAGGAAGATGCTGGAGACTTTTAGATGTTCATTGCTCAAGAAAACCAAAATCGGTCAATGAAGCCATTTCTGTATTCAGAACCAAAACGGGAGCATTTTAACAGCAGTTACTTGGGAATCAGTCATCGCACAATTTGGACCGTTTGGGGTGGGGGATTAGAATTGTTTTCAACGTAGGGTTTGAAACTATGGTTGAGGTTTCAATGTAGAGTATTTAACCAGTGTTACGGTTTCAAATTAGGGCATTAAGCGAAGATTATGGTTTCAAAGTAGGGTTTTGAGCTCCATTTTTGGTTTGAGAGTGTCATAAAATGCTGCTAAGAAATGCTGTTTCTAGTTTTGTCATAAATAGGTAATCTTGACATACTTAGTAAAGCTATACAGCGCACGAAACATTGTTATTAGTAGCAGATGTTATTTTCATTATTTGTGGCGGAGCGCTTAAAAATGGACGGCTGGACGCAAATGCCCCCCAGGCCGTTGTTTGGGCACAGCTGGTCTAAGGAAAGAAGTGGATGATTCTGGAAAAATGACTAGAGGGATCCGAACATGCTGAAAAGCAACAAGCCAATTAGGCGTGCGGAGAGTTTAGAGGTCAAAATGCACTCTTTCAAAAGTTCCTTCGCTCTGAATAACGCCATACTCAGAATCTTTTGGACCAATATGCGATTAAGCGAACATTTTCCCCCCTCACGTGCTTCACTGCTACTTGTACCCACCCACTAATGAGCTTTTTTTCATTTCATTTCTTTCTTTTAGTCAAGGCAACCTTTTAATGATTTATTTATGTTGCGATGATTATTTCGTTTGGATTCCTGTGTTACACTTCAGGATGGAGATGAAACAAAAAAAGTCATTGACTGGATCAGATCAGATTATAGAACTGTCCGAGTACTGATAACAAGCATCAGTTATATTGCCATACTTATGAATATCTGCAGGTATCTTATTCTAACAGAAGGACCACCCCCAAAAGAGCCATTTTGAAAGCATGCGCTTTGTTGTCTTAGTTTCTCAACATCTTGCTTGCCGTTTATCATGGCAGTTTGCTAACATTCGCATTCACCTTTTTGAAATGGAAAGATGCCGGATTGAAATCTTTACTGGTCTTTCTGTATTATGACTTTTCAGGTTCCTCTAAGACGCCCGTGCCGCAGATTGACACTGTATTTCTCGAGCTACAGAAAAAAAAATAATTAGCGGAGTGTTTTGGTGAATGAAGGACCTTTGGAGCGTTGTGTGTGGCAATAGAGCGTTTTTATCTTATAGAAAGTAGGCTGGCTTTACAACGTTGAATGCAAGTGTCCCTGAGAAGCAGAAGAAAGGAAGCCACGTCTTTAAAGTCTAAACTGAGTTTGTTTGCAAAGGTGATTGGAGAAGACTCTCAACATGTCCATCATTCCCACACCCAAAGAAAAGAATATCTCAAGGTTGGAACAGCAACAGATTATTTTTCTCAGCAATGCGTCAGCCTGCGGAAAAACACACAGAAAAACATCTCGTTTTGAATATAGTTACAATTCAGTATGTTATTCTACCTTTATTTTGGTTATTATTATTCGTCTTTTTCTTCTGCAGTATTTCGCGATTGACTTTCTTGGAATTTCACGCTTCCATGGAATTTCTCTCATTATTAATTTTCACAGTTTTCCCACATTGCAATGATTTCATCCCAAAAATGTCTATTTATTTTCTAGGGAGAATAAAAACAAATGTCATTCAAAATTCGGAATGTTTAGCTCAGTCGCTTCATCGTGCGATCAATTTTCAACGTCCCCACGATCCTTACAGAAAAAAATGCATAATTTCCACCAACAATTCACTTTATTATTTTTCTTCTTCCACTGTTTTTCGTCCTTCAACTACTTCTATATTTCTTTACCAAGTCTCGCCTTCCCAAAGCAAACACATGATAACAATTCACGCTTTTCAGATTATGTTTTGTCGCTGCAAAAATTCACACTTTTAAAAATATTCTACATTTTAAACCAATAAGATCGCCGTTCTTCGATGTGTGACACATTTAACATTCTGTATCACAATACTTTTGCTTTTGGATAGATGCATACCATTTCAGCTCATTCCTACAACAAAATATTTTCAAATTCCATTCTTTTTTATCTTATGATTTTTTATTACCTGTTAAAATCATTCCAACATTAAATTGTTCATCTACTACCGATAACAAATATTTTCCCTACATTTCTATATAAAACCAAAAAAAAAAAATACTGCAATTTCACCATTTTTGACGAACTCTCACTTTTCAAATTTAAATTGTCCGATAAATTAAATTCATCTTTTTGTTCAAAATTTCAAAATGAAAGCATAAAATGTTATTGTTTTTGATTTTGTTTCTGTAATTTTTGATCACATTTTTTCCACCTATTCCAACCATATATTCTTTAAGTGTTTCATCTGATCCAATGACAGTAATTTTCTCAAATCTTCAAAACTAAACACCAATTTCCCCACTTTTTGACCAATTCAAACTTCCAACATTAAATCGTTTACCTCATCACTACAACTGCTTTTCCCAAATCAGAGTTTTCATCCCTTTCAATTTTTCTCCACAGGATTCCACATGTCTAAAATCATTCTCTTATATGTGTAGATGATGCCAAAGTACTCCACGTGGTTCCATAATATCTCCTTCCGCTTTTTTGTCTTCACTCTTCATCGCGTGAAATCAACAACGACCTCAATAAAAGGGTTAGAAACTAGCAGAAAATTGATCAAACATTTTTTTTTTTTTTGCCTTGGTCCCGCGCCGCTCACAGGAGACGCGCTTGTCCGAGCGGACGTGGGAGCGGCGGAGGATTTATGTGATCCTACAAGCCATCAGGTTGAGCAGAGCTTTGCTAAACGTGACCTGAAGTGTGCCGGCCCCGGAGCAAACGTTGCTGTCACCTTGGCCCAGGCGAGCTGTCATCTCTGCGAGCGGCCCACAAGAGCTGACAGCTGTGGCGTCCCCAAAACAAATCACCGCTGCGTTTGCTAACACTCGCCTTCCCCTTCCCCGCCATTTGGTCCCGGCTCAGGCCAGAGCCGGAAAGGCGGCCGCAACTGCGCGGCTTAAGCGTTCCGTCCTCATGTTCGGGACTCGATTTTGCCCCCGCGTTCTTCAAGGTTTCGAATAGAGCGGCGACACGCTCATCTCCCTTTGTCGATTTCCTCGTCCCCCGAGCTTTTGTTATCACCTGCATCTCTTTGTACGCCAGCTTGAAATGACTTTTGTGCGCGGAAGAAAGAAAAAAACCTTGACAATGGATGAGCATTTGTGAATACAACCCCCCAAAAAATCTCATCTGTATGTGTTTATTTGTGCAATTATGGAAGCGTGAAGCTGCCAATGCGGTGTAAATATTTTTAAACTCATTAAAGCGTCTTGCAAATACACTCGAGCATACTTGCAAATACATTAGAACAAACTTGCTAATATTTTTTGATATTCTTGAAACCACATTATAATACATTTAAAAACGTTCATATCAGATAGACCGATATGTTTTGTCAGGGCTGATATCGACTATTGGTAGTCAATGATGCCAATAATATTACTCATTCTCAATAAAAGAGAAATTATTGGCATCAAATTAAAAAAAAAAAAAAAAACTCAGCTTTTTTTAACGTTATCTTTCCAAAACAACTAGATTTGAAAATTATGAGGGTTTTTCTTGAAGGGGTATCAGTATTTGTGACGGTGTCGATACTAGCAGGGCTGATTTCTCGAAGAGGTTTAAAATGAAAATGAAATGACAAATGTTAACATTTGATAATTGATAATAATTGATAATCCAAAAAAGTCGAATCCGGATGACTTCATGCTTCCTCAACGCGTGCACGTGTCGCTCTTCCAATGGTCATGAATGGGCCATTCTTTGTTTCCGTCTGGGAAAACGTACACCCCTCATAAGCTTTGAGGTGAAAGTTCAAGAAAGTTTTGTCTTAGGCTGAAAGCCAGGCCGTGTTTATTGATTTTAATGCTAAATTTCACGCCTGTGGTGACTCTTGGTGGTCCGCCCTAAATGTTTTTTTTTTTCTGCTTCTCAACTCTTTAGTGAACATGCTGTCAAATCTAATGAGCCAGCACACACACACCTTTATTCTCCAACACACACACACACACTCTCAAGTCAACTTGTCAGACATTGTTTAAACAGAGATTTCTGTGGATTTATTGCTGGGCTGTTTTTAGACATCAAACTCGTGCAGTTGAGATTTGGCTCCTCTTGATGTCATTGTCTTTATGTCACAGTTGTTTTTCAGAGATCCTAAGCCTGGTGTGTCTTTTTTTTTTTTTTTTTTGCTAAATATACTTTATTTTTCCCCTCCTTGGAGTACAATTGAAACACTGTCCAGGTTGTTTAATGATGTAGTTGTTTCGACCCACCAATTTTTAAATTTGGGTCTAGAAGCAAAATTGGGGCAATAGCTGCACATCTAATCCTTTGAATTACGGAATAAAGAAGTCAAATTGGGGCTCTGCGAGACTGAAAAATGAATTGCATCCCACCAAAACAAACAAGACATCGTTAGAAAGGCCAGGATCTCCTCTACACAGCACACTAAGACAATAGGGTAGCTCCAACAAGTCTAAAGATAGAGGTCAAAAACAAACGTCCACTACAGTGGACACAAAAGCATTGCCTGGGTCTCAGGAGGAGATTACCCATAGCTCATATTTTCTCGTTTCATTCTCTATGTTTCATTTCATACACCGTTGCGGATGCTACAGCCAATCAACGATGCCATGTAACAACGTAAGCGTTAAAAATAACATTACGTTTCTGGGTACAAAGCGCGGTCCAAACAGCCGTTGCCAAGCCGAAGTAATACAGTACAGTACGTATGAGGGGTTTGCAAATATTCTCAACATAGACCGATGTTTTCTATTCACAATTGATACTGATTTCTAGTAGTTAAGAGGCTGAGAATGAATGTTTGGTGATGATATTCAATTTAAGGAAAAGACATGTTTCAAAATAAATACAGACTTTTAACTTTGTTGAAATGTTTTATAATCTTATGTTCGTTGAACAATCTTTTGGATTTGCATAAATTTGACTCGTCTGTTAAGAGAACAGTCATATTTTCCGTAAAATTTACCTACTGATGACACAGCATCAGGAGCAACTGGGAGTTGCAGTGTCTTGCACAAGGACACTTTGATGTGGTCACATTGATGGGGATTTGAACCTTGAACATCTTCACAGGGAAAAATGCTGTTCTTCTTCTGAGCCATGCCTTCCCTCTCAATGTGCCTGCACTAAAAGCGACACGTGAAGAGTATCTGTCATCATTTGTACAAGCTCAAATGGAGCCAACAGTTTCACAAACACTCGTGAATTTATATATATATATTAAAAAAAAAAAAATTACAATCACACACACATAGAATATAATGAACGATTTCAGTCGCAGCGAGTTTGCATTTGTGCAAGGGTCAGTTGTCTTGTGTGCAAGTATGTGTTACTGACTGTATTTTTGTTTTTCATGATTTTCCATTGCACTCACATTCTGACCAAACAGATCAATTAATCACCACTTAGAGTGTAAAATGAGATTTTTTTTTTTTTGCAGTTTTGCCCTTTTCATTTTTTTATTGTTTTAATCGTTATTTTTCTCCAGCTCAAAGAAAACATGATTTATTACAGCGAGTTACCAAATTGCATAATGTTGGCTATTAGTACTGTTATGAGTTTGCAATAATAAAACAATGAAAAAAGCTATTGGTTTTTTTTTTTTTTCTAAGCCATATTTCTTCTTTGTTCTATGTTAGAATTGTGGAAGAGAGGCTTTCGTTCAGCTAGCCAGATGAACAACAGGAAGGAGGACATGGAGATCTCCTCTCACTACCGTCAGCTCCTCCGAGAGCTCAACGAGCAGCGGCAACACGGCATCCTCTGTGACGCCTGTGTCATCGTGGATGGAAAGATCTTCAAGGCCCACAAGAACGTCCTCCTCGGCTCCTCCCGCTATTTCAAGACTCTTTACTGCCAGGTGAGCTTCCAAGCGCCAGTAGAAGTCGTGACAGGACAAGCAACTTCTATGTCAGGACAGTAGTACTCCACTTTTTTGCTGTCTCAGACTTGGCTCATTGTTTTCTTGGCCATTGGACTTGCAAAATATTTGTTCCGACTTGACTGAGTCAAGTGAGTGTTTTCTTCCTGAAAACGAACGTCGTCCTTCACAAGAAACTTGAAATCGTTTTTCAGAATATCAAAATCGTCATCTGATTGGTTAACCTGAAGACGACCGCCAAAGCACGCAACCTTCTTCTTTCAGTCATCTTGGCTAACATTGGGTTGGGGGCATCCCGATAACCGGTGCAAGCTCAGCACCAAAATATAATAAATGAATATCTCCTCTATTGCGTTGATATCACCAATCAATGTTAAGTGATTAAAACGTTTAGTAAACACTGTAGGAATGAAAATAAGCATCTGGGCTTTGTTACTCACTTGTGTGGATATTTTTTTATTTTTTTAACTCTTGTTAGCCCAGAATTATAATGAGACAAATGGAGAATGCGCTGCCTGTTGTCAAGCCAATGTTTAATCATAAAACAGCCAAACATTGCGCGAAAACCATCCGATGCTTCAAAATAAAATGTACGATTTAAAGTAATGTAGGAAAGGAGTGACCTTGGTCCGCTTTTATTTTCAAGTTCTTCCCATAAGCAAGGTGGGCAAAAAGGTCTACTACTTGATAATCCTTTCCTCTCGGCCTGAGCAGGCAGCATTCGATGTAAACAACGCCGTGTTTCTTTGGTTGTTTTGTGGTCTCAGTTTGAAATATTCAACTGCGTCGGAATGCACAAAGTTAACGGTTAAAGCTAACACTGGAGCTTTGTGGCGTATCATACCATGACGGTATGATAGACTAGCAGTTACCATGACTAGCAGTTACCATGACTAGCAGTTTCGTAGCGGCTTTAATCAGCGGATGAGTATGTTATTCGTTTAAAGTTGGTAGGTTGATGTTGGCAAGCGCTGTGATAGCAATAAAAACGGAGTCGCAACGACTCAAGTTAGCCAGTCCGCAACCACAGCTACAAAAGCCAACTTCAAAATAAAAGCTACTAATCTGGTGTTTATTTTGCCATATGGCGTTGGCGTGCGACTTGATGTTGTTCCATTTCCTTGGAATGTCTTATTTCACTGAACGCTTCATAGAAATCAATGCATGAATTTTGTGTCATTTATGTATGTACCAATTAAAACATGTATGTACTTGAGGAGTGCGACCGCGTAAAACTTGCACAGTGTAAAGTTGAACACATTTGCGGGTGTCGATTCCTGACTTTTTTGACTTATACTTGACTTGAACCCGGGCTTTTAGGACTCAAACTTGACTTGGACTCAGTGAAAGTGCTAAATACACCGCTTCTCTTCACGCCGCAGGTGAAAAAAGGTTCTGAGCCTCACCATCAGACTACAGTCACTCACCTGGACATTGTGACGGCGACAGGCTTCAAAGCCATCTTGGACTTCATGTACTCTGCTCACCTCGCCCTGACGAGTAAGAACGTGATTGAGGTCATGTCGGCGGCCAGCTACCTGCAGATGACCGACATCGTCCAAGCCTGCCACAGCTTCATCAAAGCCGCTCTCGACATCAGCATCCGCTCCGAGATGGCCGACGAACTGGCCGACTTTGAACTGGGAGCCGTGGTCACGGCCGGTATAGGCGGCGGCGGAGGGGGCGTCGGCATCCCCGGAGCCGGAGGAGTCGCCGGAGCGGGTTTGGGAGGAGGCGGCATCGTCGGAATGGCGTCGGAAGCCCTCGCATCTATCATGTCTGGGCGCAGCACTTCCCCCTGGCTGGCTCGCCGCACCAGCCCCGCCAACTCCTCCGGGGATTCTGCCATCGCCAGCTGCCACGAGGGAGGCAGCACGTATGGCAAGGAAGACCAAGAACCCCCAAAGAGCCACGAGAGCCAGGAGGAAGCTTGTCACGACTCCCAGCCCGCTTGGCCACATGACTACCGGCCTGTCAGTGTCAAAGAGGAGCAGGTGTCCCCCGCCTCTTCCTCACATCCCCGGGACACCCCCAGGGGTACAGGCCAGAGCCAAAGGGATCCCGTGACAGGGGGCCCGAGCGCAGGTGGCGAGGGGTCCTGGCAGCCGTTGTCGGGATCGGGACGGAGGAAGAACAGGAAGAACAAGGACACTGTCAGACATATAACCCAGCAGGCCGAGCGGAACTTGGACCGAGACCGGGAAAGGGAGCGGGACAGGGACAGTCGGCCTGGGTCTCCGCTTCCCTCCATGCTGACGGTGGCTGGCTGGAACTACAATGGACAGGATATCCCAGGTAGGAACCCTACCCCGCTTTCCTTTAGGGCTGAACGAGTTTAGGAAAAAATCATTTGGAATTCTTTTCGGAGATGTTGATCTCAGAGATGTTGGTCGAAAAATACAATTATTGCAACTTTGAGATATATTGTATAAATCTCTCAACGAAATAGTACAGTGATACTAAACTATTTAGTTACGGGAGGGCTTTCCTATCGTGATTTTCTTTCGTAGCTTGAGTCCAGTTTCTTATGTAAACTATCTTGTGCCAAGCAAAACAAATGAACCAAAATGTAGAATTACCTTTTGAGTGAGTCAACACCCAAAAATCATTCGCAGTGAAGAGAACAAAGGGCAGAAAACAAAAAAGTATGATCTAAACTGCAGAAAACAATATGAAGTAAAGTGACATTAACCAAAACGCACCAATTTGCGCTAATTATTTACATTTTCGTGTCTTGAATTTTTTTATGTCGAAAAATTCTTCCAATGTTTCGAGTTTTTCGTAAACTGGGACTTTTGTGCCTTGTGGTACCACTGTTCAGATATTACTTAATATACATGCTTCAGCTGTTGGTGCCGGTGTTTAATTTAGAATTTACCCATTGTCTTATCTTACGTCAATGTACGTATTAACTGCGATACAAATTTTGTGTTCATGGCTACTGGCTCTCTGGTTCTAGCCAGACTTCTTACGGAGAATCTACTGCACTCATAAGCACTTCATTCGGGTCTTTCTCGACTCTGCATTTCACATTAGCCGTTAGCATGCTTAGCGACAACTTACATGATGTACATGCAATGCTTTTTTTTTTCTTTTCAAACCAGTTCAGAGCTGATCTTTGCAACCTGTCCACAATTGTATGTGGGTGATTGGTAAACTTGGGGGATAGTAGCACTTAAAAAAAAAAAAGGATTTTGAGGATCTCAAAATCACATTGTCTAAGATCGCAATTTCGGTCCCAAAACGCGCCATCGTTCGGCTCACCTTTTGATGTTCCTTCAACACAACACATTTACGTTGCATTTTGTTTACACGACAGGGAACTGTTTTACATTCTGTTGTGAATGAGGAAGTTGTTGTAGGTCCCCAAAGTAGGTCTTAATATCTGCTCAACCAGAACCACACTGCTCCTAGCCCTACTTTCAAAGCTCCTGCGTGTACTTTTTTCACTGTGTGTTTAGGCTACATACCACACCTTTGAAACCCCCCTTTGGCAAACCTTTTATCCTTCGTGTGGATTATAGTGTGAAAATTTCTCCTAAAAATGACAGTTGGAAACTAAAGCTAAAAAGAAATCACTGCCTACCTGGTGGCAGACTTGACGTGCGAAGGCAGGGACATACTAAAAGGTGCCTGGCGTGTAAAGTGCAGCAACATTGTACACGGTAACTCGCATGTATCATGAATGCTGCTCCAGATTCTATATCTTTGTCAAATTTTGCTTTGCCGAGACAACAAACAAGCTTTGACTGTAAATTCCCAACATAAATATATTCTTTTCTATGATTGCTAGCTGTATGCAGCGACTGATGACCACTAACTACTTCTTGTGATGTAAGTCACGCGCTATCACTGTTAGGAGACCTACTTTTTCATTTTTATTTTTTCCGCGGATGAAAGATTGATAAAAAGCAGAGACATGAGCACATTCATGCGCGCGCGCACACACATACACTTCTGGTTTGTGGTTAGGTCAAAAACTGTGACTTCATTCAACATATCGCTTCGACCTTTTTGATTTTCTTAAAAACCCTCTCTGATTTGCAGAAAATTTCCAGGTCAAAACATCTACAAAAGGCTACAAATAAGTACAGGCTGACATGCTTTTTCAAAGAACTTCGCAGTATTTGTAATAGCACCATTTGAACTAATGGCATGGTATGAGAGCGAACTTGAAAATTTCATCTGTCCATCCTAACATGTTTGATGAATTTCATTGACGGGAAGTGATGAGAATGTAGAGAAAATCAATTATTGGCTTAAATCTGCTGCAATTGGCTGCCGACCAGTTGAGGGTGTACCCTGCCTGCTGCATGAAGTCACCCGGGATAGGCACCAGCAAGCCTGCAACCCTTGTGAGGATACGCGGCTATAGAAAATGGGTGTGTGGATGGATGGGCCTAAATCTTGTCAGTAAAAAAAGATTTATAAAAACAAACATTAAAATTATTATAGGTGAAGCATTTTTTAAATGTGGTCAAAATAGTTCATTTGCCTAGTAATGAGTCTTATTATAACTTAGTCAGACACTTTTTGAACAAGTAACGAGCACTGCAATTAACTTTTATGTAGTACCGTTCTCAACACTAGTCACAAACTTTAAAACTGGATTTAAGTAGCACGAATAGAGAATGATTTATGAGAAGAAAATGTTCTTATCATTTCAGACTGTAAGATGCTACTTTTTTCCTCACTTTTAACCCTCCGCCTTGTTGTCATTTTTTTCTTACAGTTTTTTTTTACACTATCGAAATATTGATTTTGAATTCGAACTGCCACCAGGGGGCACTGTCCAATAGTAAACGCACTCAGGGATGTTACCTTTGTGTTAGTGCAGTATTCTAACAATGTTGAAAATATGGTGCTGCTTTTATATCTAAACATTTTCAGTCTGTTTTGAAGACATGATGTTGCTGTCTGAAAATAACGTTTTAAATAAATGAACAAAAATGAAAAAAACTTTTATCTGCAATATTTCTGCCATAATATCTGCTGTTACAACCTGCGACTTATAGCCCAGAGTGTCCTGTATATAGATACTCTGTTAAATGTTGGTGCAGCTAATAGTGTGAAATGTACAGTACTGTATTTTTTTTTTTTTTTTTTTTGGTGCATTTTGTTTTGTAGGGAATTAGAGGCATTTGAAGTGCCATAATTAAATTCTTGCTCCGCGAGTTTGCAAGATTACACAAAATTGTTTCGGCCAATTATTACTTGAATTTTGGCATTGATTTTATTATCTTTTTTAAAAATAGATTCCGTTGAGAAATAACATATAGAAACTTTGCGCACGTCACATAAAAGTTCCGCCAGTGCCGTGCACGGAAAGTTTACTAGCTGAGTCGACCTCTTTTCCTCATCCGGGGTGGAGATTATCTTGCCTCCGCGCTAACGTGTTAGGACTAAGATGATTATCTCAAATCTTGGAGGTGTGAGGTGAAACAGGGTTAAATGCAGATAGATGATACAATCCTCTTCTTGCTCTTGTTGATGTAACACAACCACATTCAGTCAGCCGCATCAAGAAGCAAAGCTAATATCACGTTGAAAAAACACTTTTCCATTGTAGGAAGCCTCTCTCGGTTCACAATTGTTAATGAATTTCTTGGCCCAAAAACAAATTCATCAACAACACCTGGCTGTGTCTATGTGTGTGTGTGTGTGTGTATTGGTGGGGGTTTAAGAGCGCTGTGGGCCCAAGGCGTCGATAGTTAGATCATTAAAAGTAAGAGAAGCTAATCCTGGGCGCATTAAGGGAGTTGGCTGTGAAATGGGCACACACGTCGCACAGCTAAAGAAAACAGGATAATTGAATTGACCTGGGTCATTGTGCGGATTACCAGTGCGTCCTCACTATCCGAAGCTCCGCCCCCTCTCTGCGGGATTTAGGGAAGGACCTTTGGAAAGGGCGAGCAGGCGGAAAAAGGTGCGTTAAAGAAAATGAATGGTACATGTGTGGGAGAAAGGGAGGGGAGAGAAGTAGAGAAGCGGAGGAAATGGTCTTTTCTGACTTCAACCCTCATCTTCCATCTTGTGAGACACATTATCATTTATCAATCAATTAATTATTGGGGCCGGGGTGTAATTATTTTCATGCCTCCAATCTGGGGAGGACACGTCGGGGTTGCGTTTTCTCGCGTGACTGCGAGGTTTTAATTTTGGTGTGGAAAAATTTGACTGCCTCGGCTCTATCAACACCACCCAAGATAGTCTCGCCTTCTTAAACGTTCCTCGTGAAAAATACAAACGAAACTCTCAAAGAATAGCTGGGAAAATGGGGGGCATTCATATTACTCTTTGCATGACTGTCCTGGTAGTAATAATTATAATAAATACAGGTTTTAACAAGCGTACATGTTTGTTAGAAAGAAATCTTCTTGCATTTCCACCAAAGTGGTGCCAAAGTGGCGCCTTGAAAAACTAGCTTTATTCGCTCCGTAACCATTTGCGGTTCGGAAAGATATTTGAAGTTGGCTAGATTATTCTATATATACTAAAATAGTCATTTGTAATTGTCTTTACTTTCATTCATCACGATAATTAGTCTGCTTTCATTGAGGACCAAAGAATTGTAAAAATGTACCGTTGAGTAGCTGATATTTGAAAGATTTGGAAAATTGTCAAAATATTTTGGCAAAAATGATTATTGATTAATTTGATTCATTTGTTTATTGTTCATTGCATCTCTAAGCGTACTTGTTCTTGTCCATGTAGCCCAGGCTTCAAGTTGAAGATGAATATAAAAATATCCAATACGGCCGCCCAGCAACATTGCGCCTTCTTTTGACGAGCCGCCATTGACTTTTTATCTAGAAAGTGTCATTTATAAGAATACTATCATGAGCAGCAGTGAGCTAACATTGTTCACAAGTGTTTATTTCTCAAAGTTGGCTTATGATTAGCAATCCGTGTTGAGTAAGACATTAGGAAGGTGGTTTTTGTGTGTTCAGGGAGGGCTGTGGGAGATTTTTTTTCCTGAACAGGTTTTGTGAGGTCATTATTGACTCAGGAGCAAATAGACCTTCCAACGGGGGAGTCGTGATTCGGCTTTCGGAGCCTTCTTCTGTCCTGTCGTGTGAAACCGGCAAATTCTAACAGAAGAGGGAAAAAAACAAATCTTCCCTGGAACAGAAGTGGTGTCGCTTTATACTGAGTCCCGGTCAAAAATACACACGATCCGTTTAGGCTTATGCCCACTTAAGTCTTAAGTCTCTGTAAGTAAAGGATTTTGTCACCTGCAGTTGGAGATCCGAATCAGACATAAAGGGCATGTGGGCATCCAGGGAATTAGAAAGTCTTGGACGACTCTATTTAAAGCAGAGAAGTGTGAAGACGGTACAGCTGTCCCTTGGGAAAACGGTCTATATAAGACTTCAGTGCTGTGAAATGTGTTACTTTGTTTTGTTACGTGAGAATCCTATTTTAGTCTCACATTGGCTTACTTCTGTACACATCTCTTTAGTAACATTTTGTTTTCGTGTCAGTATCATGAACACAGGAGCCTGTCAGAGAAAATACAAAACCACACTAGGAAGGGAGATTTGTCAATATAGTAGAGTAGTTCAGTTTCTGGATTTGTGAATGTGAGTGTGCAAGCTTTTGGTCAGATTCAAATATGTAAGTACGTGTTCAATGCAAATAGGGTGGGCTATGCTGGTAAATAACCCGGTTGCGAGTGATCTAAATTTTCAAATTGCGCATGAATGTCCAATAGGCAAAAATAGAAATGTGCAAATTCGTGACGTCAGAGAGTACTACCTATACTGCCTTTGAAAAGTAACACTGCTACTGTAACACCGCTAACACTGTTAGCATGCAGCATATTGCAAAGCATTCATAAATTAGCAATAAGTTCCTACACGTTCCTATTTGTTTGCTCTTAATTTGAAAAGAAAAATGTACTGTTCCCGACACAGCATGAAATGAGATTTTCTGATATCTTCAGAAACTACTTTAAAAAGTCACTGTACACCTTGCCTTCGCGTGGGGTATGTAAAGGGGATAAACATATTCCCATTCGTAAACTGCTGTATTATCTGCTGTATCATGTACTTAAGTATCCATCCATCCATCCATCCATCCATCCATCTCCTATAGCTGCTTCTCTTCACTCAGGTCGCTGGCATACTGGTGCCTATCCCAGCTGTCTTTGGGCAGTGAGCAGGGGACTTCTTCAAATGCAGGGCACACAAAGACAAACAACCACTCACACTCGCAATCACACATAAGGACAAATTAGAGAGTCCAATAACCCTTCCATGCATGTTTTTGTAACGTGAGAGGAAGCGGGAGTGCCCGCAGGAAACCTGAGTGGGCACGAGGAGAATATGCAATGTACTTCCCTGATGCTAGCCTCTAACGCGGCTAGCATCTAATTTTGCTTTATGCTGCTAACCATTATTCTTGGCTAATCGCTGGAAACAGACTGCATCCAAGGCCAACATAAGCCTTTTTTTCAAACATCCTTAAGTAGCATAGTAGCAATTGAGCTTGATTCATATTGTTGTTGATGTCAATGATGAGCGAAGTCAGTTGTTAGGCCATGATGCGCTTCTGGAATCTACTTCAGAATAAAGAGTCATAGGCATTGATGCCCATTTGTTATTTTGGAAGGTAAGGTTCATTTTGAAGTCAAACGAATACCGTGTTTGTCGGATCTTTTGGTGCCTTTTCAATGAATTCAATGTATCTCTCACAGTATCTTTTGTGATCATTGTTGATGTTTCCCAACTGGCAAGAGTATGAACACGCCGATTGCCTGACGAAGGATTTGAATGGATTATTTTCCTCACATACGGATAATGTATGGTTGAGTTTAAGCTGTGTTGGGGCATTCGTTTGCAAATGTGGCATGTCCATGTTGCACGAACGTGGATTTGATTTCTTTAGATCCTCTTCCCTTGCAAACATCTGCCGCGTGGACTTGACGTTACCATGCGCTCAACTTCCTGTCGGTGACACATGAGCTCTGCTTGTCTAATGATCGCTCACCTTGTGCGCTGACTCAAATATTTGAGCGACTCGCATGTCAGAAAGGACAAGATCTCTGAAGTGCTTTCAGACTGGCTCCATTAATCTGATGATTGGCGTATATTTTGTTTCTGCCGTTTTTGTTTTTGCTTTTTTAGTAGAGCTGACAATTTCAAATGGGGTGTTTTAAATAGCCTCCAGCTCCGCCCGCTAAGGCAAACCTTTAAATACTTACCTGGAATTATTTTTAGATTGCTACTCACTTTTTCTGCTTGACCTGGGATTAAAAGCATTTGCAGATTAAGAGATGTCACATTATATATAGCAAAAAAAATGTCTGCAACTGATGGTAAATGTCACCCCATCTTCTTTATTTTGCATTTCATGCTTGAAAAATGTCAATGGAGATGACTGTCAGAAAAGTAATTCGAACCCCCCTCCTCTAAATTTAGTGTGCTGTAGTGACAAATGGAGGTATACACAATGAGTATTCCAAGGCACCAATTAGTGTTAAAGGATTTTAAAACAAAATTTGTACAGCGTTGCGATTTTTCTGACAATTCTTGTGATTTCTCTTTGATTTGCAAATTTTGCTCTTTGAATCAAGTTTCAGTACAATATTCACAATTTAGAGCAACATTTCCTAACATGGCGGAAAATGACGTCTGACCATTAAAACATTAAAGGCTGTTCATTTAAAATGCAAGGACACAAAAGAGGTTTATGTAAGAGGGCCAGTCTTTTTTAAAGGTTTTTAAAATGGTTCAAATAAGGACAGACCTAACCCACTACTTGGCATTATTTATAAATATGCAAATATGTGTAAATATGGCATTTCAAAATGAAGCGTTTAAACCATGTTTTTGCATTTTGTTTATATGTAGTTTTGACATAAATGTACTACTACATGTATCTTGCCCGAATCCTGATTAGTATTTTGCATTTATTAGTATTTTTGTGGATTTGCTTTCCACATTATTTTCAATCATTTTTCAACTGCAAAGTTCATTTTTCTCGATGCTTGCTTTTAATTCAGCCCCAAGGACACACCCACTTGATTTGTTATCTACATTCTAACATTGCTACATCATAATTATTTTATGTATTTATTATTTATATTAAAGTGATTTGATGACCTTTGAGGGAGCTTAAGGGGATTTGAGCAACTTGGTAGAAGGCCAGAATGAGACACTCAACACGAGAAGGGTTCAGACACGTGGGTTGTTCTTGCTATTACCCTCGAGCTGCTGCACATGGATTACAGCTCAAATCTTAAAAAAAAAAAAAAGAAAAAAAAAATCTACATCTTTATCTGACTCTCCTTCCCTGAACAACACTCTTTATTCTCTCACACCTTCTCACAGAGCCCAACAAAAATGTTTTAGCGTCAACTGTGCACACGCTTCATGGTTTTGGCTTGTTGGTACTTGGTCCTTCACCGCGCGGAGCCGTGAGGCCGTCAGAACTCACCCGAGGCCCGCAGACGAGCGGCGCCCCACCGCTCACCTCATGTTTGACCCTCCATGTCAACTTTTGCTCTTTGCCGCTCTCTGTCGCCTTGCACCTTGTCTCCCCGAGCCGCTGCAGTCGAAAGGTGAACACTTAAAATAATGAATCAGATCCCCCTTTTGCCCCCTTCTTCTCTGTATTCCACTTAAGTCGCTCCCAATAGTATTTGCACTTCATTAAACTTGAAATAGGTTTAATATTTAAACCCCCCCCCCCCCCCCCCCCCACACACACACACACACACACACACAACACACACTATCTCCTCTCCACTTTTTCACTTCCTTCATGTGACTTTTTGGGTTTAATAATCTACCCTCATATTTCCTTCCTAATTCACTCTTCCTTCATTAAAACCAAAATAGATTTAATATTTTAGATTGTGTGGACTTAATTTGCAGCCTTTTCTTCAACGCGTGCATTGGATGACTACCTCATCACGATAAAGCCCCGCCACCCCAACCCCCTTCATCCCCGGACTATTCTCTTCTGTATGTCTTTTTTTTTTTTTTTTTTAGGACCTAGTTGGGCTTTCTCACTTTTTCCACAGTGGCTCCTTTATCTGTTGTCTGGCATTGTGTTCCACACCTCGCTGCCCCCCCCTCCCCATTTGCTCTTTGTCCCCACACGACACACATGATCATTTCAGCCCATCCTATTGACTCTTCTGGCCTGCCTGCCCCACCTCCCATGCACCAGGCTCTTCTCCCCCCACTATTCTTTTTATTGAGAGCCTCGTTTCGGCTTAAGGGAAAAATACATATAATATTGCCTTGGCAACCAGTTTTTTTCTCACCGCCCACCAGACATCCTCCTGGTATGACCTCACATCCTGCTGGACAGTATGGGCAGTTAGTTACCAGCTAAAGGCCCCTTCTCCTCCCCACACACATTCACACCATTTTTCACACTCTTGCTGTCTATCTTGTTCTCTCGCAGTTCTGCCTTCTCCAAATGTGCTCTATTTTTAATTCAATGGCTTTAAACCAGCCACATTGGACGGGAGAAAAAAAATAAACCTCCTGAATGGTCTTTTTTAATCGCTACAGTGGCGGGTAGCAACCCCCCCTTATTCCACCCCTACCCTCCTTCCAATCCCCACCTTCTGCCCCTAGAGTATGCCAGAGAATGAGGTTGCGGGGGTGTTAAAGATTAGACACCCCACCCTGTGTGCACCTGGGACGGGCACGTGTGTATGCTGGAGTGAGCCGTGGCCCGCGCACACGTTGTACGCGCTCACCCGCGAGAACTTGTGTGCAGTAGATAAAGCCGGGTTCAGCCCGCTCATCTCTTGGTATTTCTCAGTCAAGTCGAAGCATGGCAGGATGTCCTGTTGGCGTAGCATGGGGTTGGGGGGTAATTGGTTTCTGTGGTTACGCAATTCACGGCAGAACCCTCCCCAAGCCCCATTTGTGAAACTCCACTCTGAACACACACACACACCTCACATGAAAGGAACAATATAGAAAGATCACACCATTACACCCCAATTTTCTTTTATTTGAGATTCACTTTGTTAATTGGGCATTAAAATGCTATTTTAAAAGGTACACCTGAATTTGTTGGTCTTTTCAAAACGATTTTCAAGCATTCTTTTTTCTCATTTTTTTTCTTGATATGCAAATTTACTCAGAACGTTTTAGTATTTCAACGTAGATTATTACAAATTGGATGGGTGAGACATTCAATTCTGGGATGACCCATCGGCAATTATACGGCCTTTTAGGAGGGTGTCAACTATTTGAGGAAGTTGATGGTTTGTTGTCATTCTTTATCCTTTTTAGTGTATGGGTTAGCCCAGCCCTGACATGTTAACTTCTGATGCGCCTGTGATACATTTCAAATAAATAATGATATAGATAAAAGAAAACTAACAAGTACACATGATTTTGCCTTTCAAGTCAGTGTGAGGTCCGAGCCGTGGCTTCTGCTCTGGCGATGTGAGCGAGGTCACTTGCTTGCCTCCCACTGGTCCGATAGCACATAATTGACACTGCGGCCACGAGCCTCGCGGCTACAGCTGGTCTCACTGTACCCGACTTTCACCGAGAGCCATTTGAGCGCAAGCTGGAAACTTCAGCGCGACAAAAAGAAGTAGGAAGTGTGTGAAGAGACGTTACAGGTAGCTGCTGGCTAAATGGTGGCAGCCAACCTGGAGTTCCTCTTCCCCGCTTGGTTTTATTTAAGCAAGGTGGCTTTGTTCTCTCGCCTGTGCCCACTCCCTCTGTGGCCTCCACCCCCGCCACAACAGCTGGAAAGGGGAGACGTGGAAAGGGAGAGTGGTGGCAGGGGCGCAACGGGGGAGGTTGTGTGATGTTTGGACAAAACGGACAACCTGCACAGGATGTTGAGGTTTACAGCCAAAGGGTGTGTCCTTTTCCATTGAGCCATTGAGCTCACATACTACACTTACACACATGCACACACATACACACACCTCAATGACAGTGATATACTGTGTGAATATACAGTATGTATATATGTCTAAACCATATATATATATATATATATATATATATATATATATATATATATATATATATATATATATATATATATATAAAGGGTTATTTGTATATTAGTATGTATAGTTAGTTCTACATACATACATACATATATGCATACTAATGGAGCTTTCATATTTAATTTTAATTGCGGGCCCAGTTGTATAATGCTGTAGTGTTTACATCCCTTTGTGAAAGATTCCTGTGCGTTCAGTATGAGCCACGATAAACACACATGCACACGTTCATCGCGTCAACAACACTTCGAAGATATATTGATACCAAATTGTCTAATGCAGTTTATAAGCCAATTGTTCAAGACAGAGATCTCTGGATCATTCTCGGGTTTCTGCGAAAATCTTTTGGTCCACCAAAAGGGGTGGTCCCATGGCCAGGTCAGCTTGTTGGGTTGTTTCAGGTCCTCTGCTGCCCCCTTTCGGGTGGAGGGTTGGAATCTAGGCACCTCAGCGCCTTGGCGAACACTCTTGGACATACGGCGGAGTCATTTCGAGACCTGTGGGCGCCAGTCGACTGATATGTGTATTCGAGGTTGAGAATGAAACAATGCGCTGTGGAGACGCTTTCCTTCACTTCTAGGTGTTATGGTGTCTGTCCCTTTTGATGTCACAGCAGGCAGGCCTCCGGGGGGGTGACCCGTTCACAATGCCCAACTGATCTTATTACAAGTCAAGAGTGAAGAAGAAGCAACCAATCTATATTACACGATATATCTCCAGAGAAAATTAATAAAGGATTCATTATCATATACAAAAATCCCTTTAATACACACGTACACAACTGTGGGTGTGTTCCACTTGAGGGACAGTCTCCTTCCTCCATTTTATTCTTCTCTCCTTCCCCCTTCCGCACCTTTTTAATCCCTCATTTAATCGCTTTTGACAATACTCCTTCCCACCATGACCCGCCCAAAAAACAAACAAAACAAAAACAAACAAACAAACACAAATGTGTAATCGTAGATCGGAGTTAGCCAACAGCAAGGATATTCTAGGAGTAAAAAGCTGAAGACACGATGATGACACCATTTTGAGCGACCCCTGACGTATACTCCTGAGAGTCAGCCTATTGATTTGTGTTCACTGTATGGAATACTGTATATGTTTTAGGTCTTTATCTTTGGACTCATTGAAACTTCTATTCCCGAGTGTGGTCAGTCAAGGACATCCTGGTCTTTTCAATGATGTCTTGTTTGGATTGGATTATTTTTGCTGTCTTGCTGTGATAAAATGGACACAACAGTGGATGCACATAAATAGGCTGGGTCTCAGGAGGATATGATAAAACTAACATCTGCTACCAATATGTTTGTTTCATATGCTGGAGTGTTATAGCCATGATTTTTACCAGCAAATATCGTACCCCCTAATTTCTGCTCTGTTTCAATGTCCAACCTGTGAACATATCACAGTAGCAGCTGTAAAAGCCGTCCAGTTTTGGTTTTATGTGTCAACATGCTTTTTGGCTGTTTTTTTAGGGCAGGAGCTGATATTTTCTGGTGGGCTACAGGGTATCTCCCCTACCCCCAGATCTCATTAGATCTTTGCTTGCTTTTCACATAAAAGCTGTTGATGTTGCAGTTTTTCTAAAACAGTGTAATGTATGGATAAGAAAAAGCAAAAGCTTGATAGACTATTTAAAAAAATCGTAGTGGCCTTTCAGTCGTTCAGTTTTTCTGCATGTTGCCCTCAGAAGGACATCCCTGGTTTAGGCTGAATTGTCGTGAGTGGGTGACTGTCTTGGATAGCAGAATCCGAGTCAGTTTGGCGATTATCTCGCCAAACTTTGTGAGTGTGTGTGGACCTAATGTTCTCCACACAAACAACCACAAAAAAAAGACTTAAAACAGAGTGTCGTGCCATCTGTATCCGATTTATTAAACGTTGGAAATACATTTGTGGAGGTATCTGTTTTATTTTGGAATGTTTTATGCAGTAACTCTAGAAGATGTAATTTCTAGCTCATCTACGAAAATTACAGCACGGATGACGACAACGTACATTCTTATTAAACTTTAATACAACATTTCGCAAAGCACTCACTACAACACAATTTAGCAATTGCTTGCTTCATTTGCTCTTAAAAGTAAAAACTTTTTCTGTCACCGCATTAACCTTTGTGTAGTATTTTGTCCAATTCTTTGATTTTTACATTAAAGGCCTTTGCCATCAGAGGTTTAGCACTAAAAGAAGACACTAGGGAGCTGAAATTTCACCCAGATGGTGACAACATGTCAAAGTTCAACATGGCACAAACACTTAGTAATCATACTACCTGGAGTTTGTATTTCCTTGGCTAAAATACTGAGTATGCTATGGAAGAAAATGGTCTCAAAGGCTAACAAGTGTTAAATTACTTTTAATTTTCTGAGAACTGCGTAACATCTCAGATACTCCATCAAGTGCTTCCATTAACCCCCAGGTGTAGTTGTACCCCCATTGGAGAACCACTGTTAATTGTTCCATGCCATTTGTGACACCTGGACAAAAATCATCTCAGCTTGATGTGGGTATTGTCTTGACCGCCGAAAGTTTTATTTTTCATTATCTTTAATCCATTTGAGAAAGGAGCTTCAACACCGCCATGTTTCAGAGTGAGGGGGGATAAACATACAGACACAATTTTCTTGATTTTTGAAGACATTTCTGAGATGCAGTTAGGGGTGGGAATCGCCGAGTGGGAGGGCGGTTCATGGTTTGATGTTTTTTCTTTTCGTGGTGAGACTGTTTGGCCTTCCCATGGTTCCTCCGGTGCATCAGACATGCAGTTTCAAGGTTCCATTTATGTAAGGCTGTGCGTGTGCGTGTGTTTTTGTAGACGTGTCAAGGAGAAAGGGTGCGACGCGCTTTATAGGTGGATTTGATCATGTTAGACACCCGGACCCTTCTCCTCCTGCATACCCCTCTGTTTGGGACTTGATAAGTGGAGCCAAAGTCTGTGGGGGTTAGGGATTCCTGTCTGGTACAAACACACACATACACACTACAAAACACACACCCCGGGATACGCCCATTCTACATTCCAGCGTCCGACTGAGGAAGCAGCCTAGCCGTCTTCCCCACCACTCCCAAATGATCCCCTTTTTCCTAAAGTCGCATTGAACTTTTCAAAGTGCACTCTTGTGATTTCGCACTCATTCATACCGCCGGTGTTCCGAATGCTTTTATCGTCCACTCTTCTCCATCATCGCGAGTGCACGCTCTTATGTGAGTTGGATTCACATCATTCATAGCGTATCATAACATATGCGTTTCAAACAACAGGGGGGGAAATGTACATGTAGTTTATATTGACAAAACCAAAAGGAGTTTGCTTTGATAACATTGTCTTAGGATAGTAAAGGTGCATTAGTTAATTGATAACTAATGGATTCAATTTATCACTATTTTATATAATAAATTAGTTGGAGACCTTATTTTCATTTTACATTGTCCAAATCCTCAGAATTTAGGCTTGTTTGTATATTAGAGGCTGACTGATTAATTGACCGTCCGATTATGGCCCCTCAAACATCAGCCAAAAATAGTTAGCTCAATTGGACCCTGGTAAATGTTATCTAACTTGGGTCATCCTCCTAGAAAGTAGACCGATTATGACAATGTTTTATTAAAATTAATACTTTTTTACTATGGAAAACAATGATCAACATTTTGTGATGTTAACTGACAAAAATACCATTTCAATGGTAATTAACATATGTTTCTGCAGTTTCTGCAGTCAATTTTAAATAATTTACCCCCTGTGAAATATGTTTTCAACCGAGGAGACTCGAGCAATTTTGCTTGGAAAATAACAAAAAGACTTAAAACAGAATTGTGTGCCCTCCGTGTCTTATTTATTAAAGTTTGGAACAACAAATGTAGTGGTACCTGAACTCAACCCAACATAATCCTTTTTTATTTGTGGCTTAGCTGCCTGAAATTGCATTTCCTAAAATAAAGCGCATTCATATAAAAAAACGGCATTCGACGTTTTGCAAAGAAGTTACTGTGACACATTTTGATTCACGTTCCAATTAATTTCTTCTCAGTTTGAAAAGAAAGCGTAATGTTTTTGATGCCATGACAGGAAGAGAACATTTGTGGATACCTGGAGAACCCTGTTAATATCTCACATACACCCCTGAAGTGCCTTTACATAACCACAGGGGTACGCTCACACCAATTTGATAACCACTCTTTTATACCACTTAATTAGCTGGTTCTGAGTTGCCATGGCAATGACAGCGCCATTGTTGGTTTTACTAAAATCATTTTTCTTGTTGCTGGTGCATCACACAGCAGGAACCGTCTCACTGATGTATACAGTTTACAAAGAAGTCTTTTGATACAGTGGACCCCTGCCTTTTGTGGGAGATACAAGGACAGTATGTGTTGTTTTTAACTAAAACCAATTCTTGACAAAACGGGCTCAAACTGCCAATAAATATGAAAATTACCACTACTTATTACTATTTTTAATATTGGGAGAAAATGTAAACCACTGTAAACCACTGATCAATCGCTGCATGTTGAATAAACATTGTAATAACTCTTTCAATACTTCATATATACATTACACACTCACGCCCACACACGACACATGATCCTAAGTTTTGCAATTTGATAAACATTTGAATAAGATTTTTGTATGCCTTCTTGCTATTGTTTTTGTTACCCTATGGCTCTCTCTCCATCCTTTTTTGCACATCCGATACTGTACAACTGTGTGTATCTCTAAACCCTCCCAAGGGTGTGTTACTGGGGTTAGGAAAGGGTCATGTGGTCTCATGCTGACCTTCTCTTTAATGGCTTCTTAATGAGAGCGTCCGAGTGGACGGGAGAGGAGCAGTTTTGAGAGGCAGGGCGAGATAGCGCGAGTTCTCCTCAGGGCGCTGACTCTGGACGCGTGTGCGTGAATGTGTGTGTGTCTGTCTGTGTACGCACTAACCCCTTGTTCCATTTCAAGACCTCTCTGAGCACTATGTTCCTCTCTGGGGAAAGAGGAAATAACACATTTGTAGCCTTGAATAAGCTCTACAGTGAAGCCCGGCTCTGCCGCAGATGGCAAAGGTTGGCGATTAAATTAAGGGTTTAGGGGTACAGACGCGACGGGAAGATGGCAAACATAGAGGTTCATAGAGAAGCATCAACGTCATGGTTGCCATATACACAATCAAGAATCCATGGTGCATAAATGACTGTAATTAGTATTTAGATTATTTAAAACAAACAACACACCTTCACCTGAGGAGCATAAATTATTATTAGTTTGCACGCTTTCCTCAATAACATGCTAGCATAAACTGACGTCACCACAAAACAAATATGCACAGCGTTTTACACAAATGAGTTATCAAATTCATGATAATAAAAATACCATAAAACAATCCTCACATGTAGGGTTAAACCATCCATTCGTCCATTTTCTAGACCTGCCTATCTTCACAAGGGTTGCAATCTTGCTGGTGCCTATCCCACAAAGACAAACAACCATTCCCGCACCCAATCACACCAAAAGACAATTTAGTATGTCCAATACACCTGCCCTGCATGTTTTTGGAGTGTGGGAGGAAGTTAGAGTGCCCGGAGAGAAGCCACGTGATCCCTGAACTGTGAAGCGGACATGCTAACCACTGCTCCACCAAGCCGCCCCGAGGGCTAAACCATTTCGATAAAGTGGTTCCAATTCAATTAGCTTTTTTTTTTTTTTCCAACTCAAGCCTCAGTGTAAAAATCACATTGTAAATAATAAAGACAGAAAATGACATCAACTCTATCAAAACATTAAATGTTATTTAATAATGCAGACACGAGACATTTTTTGAGGTACGGTCTTTTTTTTAAAGATTTTAAAAGGTTTCAATTAAAGCAACACTTACTGTACCACTTGCCCTCATATATAGATATGCAGTTATGTATTAAAGGTTATGTGTAAAAGTCTATGTGCAGATGCATTTTCTTTCCTAATAAAATCTAATAGAGCAAAAGTCAAATGCAATCAATTTTGAGAATGCATATTGTGGAAAACGCAAAACTCCATACTATATGATTCAAAACAGTACAGATAAATAATAATATTTAATTTGCTTTTGACCTCATATTATCCCATATTATGTGCTACAAATGTGTTTTTATTATTTAACGCGGTTGTACCCAGCCATCTGTGGGAAGTCTACTGCACACCTAAGCACTTACTTTTGGTCTTTCTTAACTTTACATTTCACGTTAGCGATTAGCATGATTAGCAAATCCTCATTTGCCTTCAGGGGAAGTGCTACTTTTAAGTAGTCTATTTGTAATCAGGATCTGCATTGTGCCACTAGTTCCTGCTGCTGTGCGCGGACTCAGACAATTTATGACACATTAAGTTCATGCTGCTGTGGAGCAAGCTAGCTTAGCACCAAGACTGTGACACAACAATGTGGATGCAATGATTTTTTTTTTATGGGGGGACCAGTGCAGAACTGGTTAGTGCGACCTGTCCGCGGTTACTTGCCACCGATTTAGCCCGATGGACAAGAGCCCTTTAAAAAAAAACACTGCTTTGCTGAGCCCAAAATCACAACATCTGAAATTGCGATATCTGTCCTAAATTGATAAATGGTTCAAGCCTAATGACAAGCATATTTTCTTTAGCCTCTGTAAATAATGACTGACTGAGAAGCTGTCTCCATTCGGTTTATCCCATTGCCTTTTTTACTTGTTTATTTCAATGCCATGACTTATTTTTTAAGTATGATTTTACAGAGTGTTGGATAAGTTGCCTGCCACAAAATCTGCAACTTCGCCACCATGCGGGGGTTCAAATCGCTGTCCCTTGGGTCTGTCATAGGTAGGCGGGCGGGGAGCTGAAATGGTGCTGTGGGGTTTTAAGGATGAGGTTGGTCCACACTTTAATTTGCACATCTTATGCTGATTTGATCATAAGCAATTAATCTCAGTGGCTTAGCTTGGTAGCAGTGGGGGAAGAGGAAATGAACACGGTTGCTTTGCTTTCTCCATCACACTTACAGTATACTATTACTTATTAGTGAATTGTATACGGGGGCAAAGTTCCACCTTCATGTTCCTTCCTGAGAGCTGTAAAAAGAGAAAAAGAAGTGACTTTAAAGGTCATGCTGTGCAGATAATACTAGTAGCTTATTATAATAATACTAGTTCTGTATTGGCCGTTCTGGAGCAATTTTAGGTGAAAATAAAGTGGTATTTAACATCCCTAAATAAATATGATGAGATTTCATCACTTAAATCAACTATGAAAGTAACAAATTATAACTTCAAAAAACAAACAAAAAAACTCTGGTGCTGGGCAGTAAATCAAATTAGTTTGATTAATTCATCATTTTAATAAATGAAGATGTGAAAATGCTAAGCTAATTGAGGTTTCACATAAATGGCAGAGTGCTGGACGCATTTACAAGTTACACACTATTCTGAAATTTAGGCAAGTTATACATAAGTGATGAATAACATTTTCTTTTCCCTACAAGCTACATTAAAACACATTTAAAGTCAGCGTATGTTGTTGTTTGAACATTGTGCACAGAATGTATTTTTTAATACAATCTTTATATATATATATATATATATATATATATATATATATATATATATATATATATATATATATATAGATAGATAGATAGATATATATATATATATATATATATATATATATATATATATATATATATATATATATATATATATATATATATATATATATATATATATATATATATATATATATATGTGAAAAGATTAC
This sequence comes from Hippichthys cyanospilos, assembly GCF_059441005.1. Taxonomy (NCBI): domain Eukaryota; kingdom Metazoa; phylum Chordata; class Actinopteri; order Syngnathiformes; family Syngnathidae; genus Hippichthys; species Hippichthys cyanospilos. The sequence goes on from NC_142370.1 coordinate 9,645,886, forward strand.
ATTTGGATTAATTGTCTAGCTAGCAAGCCCTCCGTTAAGTCGAGCAAGACAGGTCGACAAAAGCTAAAGCTGCAGCTTGCACAGGTCTGCCCACCCCGCCTCCCCTCGATCCCTCGCCTTCATCTCAGTTTATCTCACTTCCTTCCTGTTTCACCCCCAGCTCTCCTCGCTCATTTTGATGTACACCAGAGTGCACCGTAAACACGGCGACTTGCTCCATCACTCTCCCTGGCTGCCCAGACTGTCTGCCAGTTTTCCATCTCCCTCTATCTCCCTTGGCCTCGCTTTTCCTCTCCATGGCACCATACTCCTCCCATGCTGAGGCCAGAGCTCGCTCCTTTGTTGGAGGCAGGTTGCCAAGGATACGAGCACAGAAAGGCACAGTCTTAATGTTAGGAGATGGGAGAGACGAGCGGGGAGAGGGGATGCTCTCTTGCCTCGCTGCTCGGCCTCCGCTCCGTGGAGTGTTCGCCCATCCTGCGTGGATGACGCACACAGACTGATATGGGGAGTTGGTCAAGGAACCGCTTGCGCTATTCATCTGCTCCTCGCTTGCGGTTCTTTACGATCACACTGTCATCTTGTCTTCTTTTTTGTCTTTGTCTGATGGCCTCTCGTTTGTTTTATATACGTGTACCTCCAAATTGCCGAATGTTCGGCACCCTTTCATTCCCAGTACCCACACTACAGCCAACGGCAGAGATGGTGAGTTGATATCAAGTCTGACCCACGAGTCTAGTTAAGTCTCTGACCACAGGTTCACTAAGAATACCTTTGAATACTATTTATTTATTTATTTATTTATTTTGACAACAAAAATATTAGACCCATGCAGCTTTTTGTTAGAAAAATATCCTGATTACTGATTAATGATACGATTCATTTAAAAAAAAGATGAATAAAATAGTACTTGTTTCTTCCTAATGCATCCCAATAATTGTCAATTAAATGTACGTTTTCACTATTCATAGGGAGGCCTGGTACCTATACTCTTTCAATAGCTGGGGTCAAGTGTGAATCTGTTGTTTAAAAAAAAAGAAATCCTTTTGGCTTCACAGCGACACCATGAATAACATATCCGCCTCACACTTAAAGAGACCGGAGTTCAAATCCACCTTGCTCCGGCCTTCCTGTGTGGAGTTTGCATGTCCTCCCTGAGCCGGCGTGGCTCATGTTCTCCAAAAACATGCATGGCAGGTGAACTGGACATACTAAATTGTCCATTGGTGTGATTGGGTATATGAATGGTTTTTCGTCTCTGTGTGCCCTACATTTGGCAGGCAACCAGTTCAGGGTGTCCCCCGCCTACTGCCCAAAACCAGCTGGGATAGGCACCAGCAGGCCTGCGACCCTTGTGAGGATAAGCGGCTCTATAAAATGGATGGATGTATATTTAAGGTTATAGTATAATTTTATTTGTTATAAATAATGACACCAGTATTGCTTTTATAAAGCTGCTGTAATTTATGTGAGAACATAAAGGCAAAAAGTTAAAACAATAGACAAATATCAGCCATTTGGCTAATTATCTTTGGCCAATGTATGAAGGGCAGAGATAGGCCGAATTAATCGGGCGGCCGCATAATCGACCGGGCCCTGTAAAAATGTGTACTCTACTTTCTTTTTAATCTATGTGATGAGACGTCTATTGTTACCAACTTATACCTACTAACTACAGTAATTTTTCATAAGGTTGGGTTATGGGTGGAGGGTTAAGGTTGGTGCTAGAGTGAGGGTGGAGGGGAGGAGGTGTATGGTTGGCTCATACTTCTTCTGTTATTACTGGGAAATACTTATTTATTTTTTTCCAGTGCATATATACTGACCGTCAAAGGCTCTCAGGTCAGCCCCAGGACTCGGCTCGATACAGTAGACCTTTTGTGACATGAACATGTTGTAGAACAGTCTTGAGTGTACAGAAAGAAAGGAAGAAAGAAGGAAAAGAGCGTCCAAATTTCTGTGTGCGGAATCCCCACCCTGAGTTGTCATTTCCCCCCGCATTTTCCCCAAGAGCTCATTCTTCCCCCTCGCCCCATTTCTACGACCCCCGGACAGGCTGGCCGGGATTTTTTGGGCTCATGCCTATTGGCAACTTCCTCCCAAGCTGGAGCTACAATATGCGAGTTCTCCCTCTGCTTTGAGCACAAATGCCTTCCTTCCCCACCCAGCATTCTTTCCCCATGCACACCTCTCCCCCGCCCGCTCTCCGGCCACTTCCCTCCTGGCCGCCAACGCGCTCGCTGAGCTTCACCCCACCTTTTCACCAGCAAAGTCTTTATCACACATGCTCACTTGATTTGCTCTCTCCCCTCTACGCGTGTATTGCTGCGGCTTTTACTTTGACCCTCCTTGCCCCCGCCTCCCCCGCAGCCTTGGTTGCTGATACATCTTCATTTATTCCCTCCTCTCCCTGCTGCTTATAATTATCTGAGCCAGGGAGCTTATTTTTGTTGCAGGGAGCTTTATTTGCTTGTTTGAGTCAAACAACTTTGGCAACATGGATTTGTTTTTTCAAATATTTCAGGTTCTAACAAAGTTTTCCATGCACGTATGTTATATCAAGTAGAAAAAAAAGGTTTTCTACAGTCTTGGCGGCAATTTTCATTTAATAAGCATTGTTTTTAACATGTTAAGATGCTTATATTAGATAGCCATTGATTGTTTTTTACAAATGTTCAAGCAAGGGCTCAAAGACTAAGAAAAAAAGGCAGGATAATAATCACAAATAATATAAAATATGAAAATAATCATAATTTTGGGCTTTCTTTTGTAAATCGCTGTAATGTACTCTGTGGTAGAAAATAGTGCAAATAATACTTTGCAAAAAAACGTTTTGCTTTTCAAGTACATGGTAATTGTTAATGTAGGTGCCATCTTATTTCATGTTTATTTGCGATCCAAATTGTTCATAGTTACTAGCTCTCCATGTGAAAAAGATTCTTGCCGGTCTTGTCTGAAAAGTGATGTGTACACCTAAACACTTATTTTGACAATTTTCTGACTATGCATTTAACATTAGAGACTCACCTGCTTAGCGACCTTTCTTTTGCCTTCATTGAAAGTGCGACTAGTTAGTAATGTTGTTTATTTGTCATGACTGAGAAGATGATTTGTGTCAACAACTACTTGCTTCTGCAGTATGACATGTATGAGGTCTGTGCCGTTGTGGAGCAAGCTAGTTTATCGCCTAGCGTTGCCAAGCAGCCGCAAAAGAAAATACTTCCAACTTTTGGGATTATGGGTGATAGCGTAATAGAGATGAAGTCTTGTTTTTTTTGTTGTTTTTTTTCTTTTACCCCAACAGTTCAGCGCTGCTAGTGTTACCTGTCCACAGCAGCATGTCACTAATTGGTCTGCTCTGGAAAAAAGAGCCCAGTAAAAAACACAGCATTAATGATCTCAAAATCACAGTGTCTCTGAAATTTTGATCCCACAATAAGACATTGTTCAGCCATAGTTCAAGCATTGGGGGAGGTTGCGCTCTGTGTGCTCTTGTTTTTATAGTTTCTTTCTCTTTCTGTGGCGTCACCCCACTCTCGCTGTATCTCCATCCCTTGCATTCCCTCTAAACTGCATTAACTCTCAAGATTAGCTCAAACCCTGCAACCTTCCACCCCCTGTGTGCCTTCTTGTCCCCGAGTCCTCACCCTATTCACTAGCTCACCTATATACGTATATATATATATTTGTTGCCATTTCGTGCAGCAGCAAATTAACAGACATGATGCATTTCTCCCTAGAACTACTTTTCAAAAGGATCTCTTTTCATTATTTTTCAGGCAGCAGCTCTCATAACTAATAGGACATCAAGACAAATAAATAATGGCCATGATGCATTTTACTCAATTAGAACTAATGAAACGTCTTCCCGTTAGCAAAATTGAACTTTCTGCATGTCTCACACGCATTTCAATCAATATTGAAGTGTTTCCGTAGAAGTCTAATATTGTGTTTGGAAAATGTATTACACTTCACTTTGAGAGAGTATCGAACTCTTTCAAGGCTTAAGCATTTATTACCTGTTATAAGGACTGAAAGGGCAAAACAATAGTGTTGAAAAGAAAATAGGTAGGTTTTATCCATAATTTCTCCGTTGTCATATATACAGTATGTATCTCTATCTATCTATCTATCTATCTATCTATCTATCTATCTATCTATCTATCTATCTATCTATCTATCTATCTATCTATCTATCTATCTATCTGTCTGTCTGTCTGTCTGTCTGTCTGTCTGTCTGTCTGTCTGTCTGTGTCGGTAATGCAAAAACACATTTTTTTAGTCTTTAGACAAGATCATTTTAAAACATGTTTACACTGCTTTCGTGTACATCTGTGAGCAATGCTCAGTATCTCCTTCAAGCTTTCTTATTAAGTGACAAACTACAAATATTTCCACCTGGTGGAAAAGATATTTGCCACTCAATAGACGTAAAAGTTTTGTCTTTTTTCTTTTTTTTTTTTGCTTCGAAAATGGTCTGTTCTCAAGGTGTGATAATTCAATCATTTAGGATTTTTCTTTTTTTAACTTTCAGCTCGCAAAATGTTCAGTGGCATCATTCCTATCCATAGAGTTTCTTCCAATCAACCTCTGTAGACAGTACAAGTCCATCAAACGAAGAATTACCACCAAAGGGTTAAAATGATAGCGGGCCGCTAGACCGACCTTGAGTGACACTGGAATAGTTTGAGGATGAGCAGCAACACGTTGCCTGTTCAAGTTGTTTGTGCGAGTGCTCTCTGCTAAAGCGCAGTCCTCATTTGATGTTTTCGGTACCCCGAAGAAAATCATGTTTATGCAGCGCTTGGAGATCTTCATCCGAAACTTTTCTTCAGGGGTGTCAAAAGCTGCGCGTGAAGGCCAAATAACTCCACTCAAATGATTGCCTTTATAAATACATGGTGCCCCTGCAAAGCCTCCCCCTCACTCACCCACCCACCCACACTCCATCACCCCGCTGTCCACCTCTCACCCCTCCACTCGTGCTCATCGCCCCCCCACCCACTCACTCATCCCCTTCCAACCTCCCCCAGCAGTACCACCGTCTCCACTTGTACCGTTTTCTCTCTCTCTTCCGCTTTTTCCTGTCCTCTACCACTCTCACCCCTTCGTCCCTCCCTACTCTAAAGCCTTCAGGCTCTACTTGATTTATGCCTGCCCTCCCTACATCCACACACACACACACACACACACATTAGCAGCACCAGCCTTCCCTATCTCTTGTGGAGGTTGTGGCCCGGCGAGTCCCTAAAAACAACAGAGGGAGAGCGAGCCAGCGAGGAGGACTGGGAGCGAAAGAGAATAACAGCTTCTTTTGCTTTCCATCCGCCCTCCATTTTTAACCCAACATTTTTTTCATTCCCCTCTCCCACACCGCTTTTTAAATTGCCTCGGAATTCTTGAGCTGTTTTAGTGCCTCACTCCCTCTTCTCTCATCTGAAATTAGTTTTTTTACCCTCTCAAACATCAGCATGCCGTAGAAGCTCCTTCCACCTCAGCCTCCCCTTTTTGTCCTCCCCTTTTTGTCCACTTGAGGACAAACGCACAAATCATCCAGTGGGGCATTGGGCACGATTTGGGCGAGGAGATGATAGATGCTAGAGGGGGAGGGGCGTTGTATTTGTGATAACATACATCCAAACTTTATGAACACTATCAGAATATAAGAACATAGCATCGGGGGTCAAACGGTCAGATGACCTCTCTTTTCAGGCTTTCTTTTACCTCTGTTTTCATTTGATGCATTTCAGCAGCTACTGTAAAAGCACAACTCCCAACTTCCAATAAGGGACTGCAGCTATTGAATTTTTGGTATATTTTGGAAGCTATCAAATAATCAGTTCCTCCGATAAAAAAAATAAATAAATAATAATTATACAGTATACAATAAAACACACTTCCAATAAAAATGAATTTAAATATCTAAGTTTTGAAAACTTTATTTTACTTAAATCTAAGTAAAATAAGCAGCAGACTAGAGTAAGATTTGAGCAAGCCTTTCTTGGTGAAAAGTGATCAGTAGGAACAGCAAGTAGTCGCAAGCTAGTAATCCAAAAACTCAGGTCAGCCTATACAAGGCAGTTTGAATGCTGCTCATTTTAGCTAGCACTGTTAGCCACTAACTTTGGGACCACCGCTATTCACTACCACATACAATCTCAGCATATAGACATCTTTTTAAGCGTCTTGAATCAGCAGAGTTGAACTTGATTTCAGAACGTCGAGCTGACATCGGTGAACAGTCACGTCAGCCGTTACGTGCTGATGCGTTGCCAGGATTTTTTTTCTAAATATAAGTATACCAAGGCATCGTTGTCCCTATGGTATTTGAGAAGGTTAAGGTTTATTTTGAAGTTGGCCTTCCCACCATGTTAGCATGAATACTTGTTGCTGTGGTTACCATGTGTACCGTGAATAAATGAGTATCTGAGACAGAAAAAAACAGATTGGTTTGAACTGAGGTATTAGAATTACTCATGGACTCATTTCACCCCAATATACATTTCATAGCAGACATACATAACACACATGCACACACTTAAGTATTTCTGCCTGGCTGCAACTTTATTTTGCACACATTAGATGAAAATCTCTCAATGGCTGTCCTTCGCCACAGTTGAAGATTTAGTTCAAGACAAGATGTCTTTGATTTCATAGCCAATCTTGTCACGATGTTTTTAATGTTTGCCGCATCGCTCTCAGACACATTTTTCCTGTCCTTGTTCACATACACGCACAAAGAAGATCCGGTCTTTGCTCATTTTATATTCGAAAAAGGGGTTTTATGTAGCACAAATACAGTATGCAAGCCAGTGTTTGGCTTCCATGGCAACAAAACTAAACAAGAGTTTCGCTTCAGAAAGCATAAATTTAAATTATTCTGACTCCTTCATCAGAGGGAAACTTAAATTCTCCACTCTGTGCAGAGACTTCTGCAGAGGGCAAAAAATGAGGTAAAATTTATTTTTTTGATTTGATTGATTTTTTTTTTTTTAAGACCACCTGTTGATATTTGGGAGGTGGTGAACAATCAGCATATGTGCACAAACGAATGATGTAACTGCTGCGTCAAGATCGCCGGATAAATCCTTTGCCTCCAAAAGACATCCCAGCAACATGTATCGAGAAATCCCGAGCGCGCGAGCCCCTTCTGACGAAAAGACATCAGCGCATCATGTGTCTACAAATCCCGAGCGCGCGAGCCCGGCATCCCTCTGACGAAATCCATAAACTACATGGCGGCCGGGATTAGGTGTGGACTGTTCCTGCCGCGGTAAATGATTTTATCTGTCGGAACAGGATGAGATTTAAGAAACACACAATCTACACCGACCCAATTACGCTTACATAAGCAAAAGGGGATTACGTTATTTTGTGCGGGAGCTTGTTTGGGAACTTGCATACTAATTTTTAATATCTGGCGCTTAGTGGCTATAATGTGGGTAAATCCTCAAAAAGCAGGTTAGTGGGAGAGCCCTCCGCGCCAGCTCGCAGATTTGAGGAAGGGCCCTCACGTCGGCCGTTGTGCGGCTTGTTTGCTGCATGTCGTATGAAAAAAGGAAATAAATGATCGTCAAGGGGTATTTTGATATGTGCGAGGGATAGTCAAGGTGATCATCATCTGATATTTCGCGGCAATTTTCATTTTCAGTAAATGGTAACCAAAATTTGGCATCATAATAAAGTAAATGACTCAAACTGTCTTCAAGCATTTGTTTATCAGACAACATTTTCACGTTTACATTACTTGAATTATTTTATTTTATATGTGGTACATTTTTAATAAATTGTTCAAAATGTAAATAATATTGTTTTTGTGGTTTATGAATTAAGTGGCGAAATCCACTGGGTTTTTTTTCTTCCAAACTCAAGGTACTGTCATTTTGTTACTGGCTGTCACCTAAAAATGACATCTCAGTTGCACAGGGGCTCAGAAAAAAAAAACAAAAACCAATCACCACTCAACTGTTTTCTGAGTTAGGTCTTGTGACAAGCTTCGCAAACTGCTCTGGGATTGCTTTTTAATTGAGCTCTGAACACCTGTGATGTCATTTTCGGGCGAACGCAAGAATCAAAATGGCCACCCAGTGAGATGTACACAAAACAGATGGATTTTGCTGCTTTATTCATATTCCAAAACCAAAATATTATTCAAAATACTGTGTTTACATTAGTGGGATCAATTAGTACATATTGTCTAGAAATCTTATTGTCAAGAAATAAATAATTCACTGAAGTTATTACAATTTTAAAATGGATTTATCTTCGGCCATTAGATTTTTTCTTCAAACAAAAAGGCTGATGCTGATATTTGTCTTCCCAGGAGCCAGATGAATTTATATTCACTGTTGCATCCACTTTATCTGAGGAAGACAGTAAAGTGAATGGCATCCCACCTAAACAAATGAAACGTGTTTAGAAAGGACTGAGAGCCATGTCCAGTGCAGTGGTCATGTGACTTTTGGCTCAATGGAGCTACCCAACTACGATATTGGGGCCCATCATGTGTCTTTCCTAGTATTCTTAGCTGTTAGCTGATGAAGAAGGCTGATGGCGTTGCATCTATAGATACACGTGTGAAAGGGAAAAGTAGCCAAGGTTCATACACTCGTCATCTGAAAAAAACGAGTCGTGCCAGGTCAGGGTCAGGGGTCAGCCTTTTTTTTCTCTTTTTCGTTTGCATCTTCTCCTTCCATTTGTTCGCCTTAATGCGTGTTTTTGTTGTGCGTGTATGCGTTTGTGGGTGCGTTTAGGTTGGTGTGCGTGCTTACGTGTGTGTTGTTGTGGGCCAGCAGCAGATCTATGTTATTGATTGACTCCCGTGGCTGCTGGGCTGCCCACTGAAGGAGGGGGCAGAACTCTAATGAATTCCTGCACCTCATGCCCCCTGCACCGATCCCTACACCTCCTTCTTAATTAACTTTGTGTGTGTTTGTGTGTGCGCGCACACATTTTATATGTATCTCGTCTCCTTCCTCCACAGATCAACACCCCCGCTCTTTTTTATTCTCCCTTGCCATCTTTTTTCAACCCCCTCCTTCTCCTATCCAAAACTCCTCTTGAGCAGTATTCATGTAACTTGAGCTCCTCTTTTCTGCCAACGGATGTATACAAGAGGCACCCGTCACAATATTATGTACCCGCGATTAGATTAATTTAATAATTCAGCAGTGCCTTGATGGAACTGACATAACTTCCATCCATCCATCCATCCATTTTGTAGAGCCACTTATCCTCACAAGATTCGCACAACTGCTAGTGCCTATCCCAGCTGACTTTGGGCAGTAGGCGGGGGACACTCTCAACTAGTTGCAAACCGATTGCAGGGCACACAGAGACAAACAATCATTCACACATCCAATCACACCTAAGGACAATTTCGTAGGTCTAGCACAGCTGCCGTGTTTTTGGAGTGTGGGAGGAAGCCGGAGTACCTGGAGGGAACGCACGTGGGCTCGGGGGATATTTGAACACAAACGGTGAAGCAAAACATGTACACAGATATTTTCTCAAGCCTCACATGGATATACTGTATTATGCTTTATGAAAACATGTTCTTTGTCACTGATTCAGAAGTATATGAAGAATAACTTTTTTTTGTCTACATGATTGTATTTTACTGCCCTCCGGTGGCAAGGTTGGGCACATTAGAAGAAGCAGGGTAACACAATGGATTGTAGCATTAAATGCTGTTAAAAAAAGTTGAACTCTTTATATTTTTTGTTATTATTATTACTAGAATGCTATTTCGTTGTGATGTTCTTTTTTTAGACCACAATACAATTACTTATATAACTACTCAAATACTTAGTATTACTCAGTATTACAATACTTAGTATTGTCCATCTTTTAAAAAAATAGACACAATAATAATGTAGTTCATCACAAATTTGAAACTACATTTTCCATTTGCTGATTTGTGTTAATGTTAGTCACAAATGTCTATCTGTTCACGAACATCCCCACTAGTGCTCGACAGTCATTCATCTACACGAGTGATGAAAATGACAAGTGTGTGTGAGAGAGTGGTCAACATTGACCCAGAGCGCTGCGTGAAGAGGCTGCGGAGCCATCAGTATTCCAGACATGGTGGCAAAGTCCTGTGGCTGTCACCTTGACTTCCCCTGTGCAAGACAAGGCTGCACAGCAAACGTACATTACAGTTCATCGTTGTCGTTCAAGTGGACTCAAACCTTGATTTGTGCCCTGGTTTTTCTTCATCACATCTGTTTTCGTTCCTCTCTGTTTGATAAAAGTGACGGGACTGTTCTCTTGAGCTGTGTGTCAGTGGCGCCTTGAGATACAAGTTGTTTGTAAATGCTTGTAAATCAAAATGATCAGATCATCTTTTTTATGGAAATGAATGGAAACTTTTTGGTGTTATTTTGCTTTTTAAATATGATATTCGTAAAGAAAATGCTTGCTAATAGCTTACCAAAGCATTCTCGTTCAAGTGAGTTGGGGGGGGGGGGGGGGGGGGGGGGCAGAAGTTGCCAACGGACCGGCTGTTGGCCAACAGACCAAGAATTACAATTTTTAGCATGAAAAAAATGGCGGACAGACAATTATGGAAGGGGGCGGGGCACTGACAACTGTCGGACCAGCAAAAAAAAATGTAAGTTACCCACTTCTGGGTATTATTTGTTTTTAAATAGGAAATAGCACTCTGTAATAGTGCTCTTTCTGAAAGCCCACAGTAATAACTTCATTTCATCAAAAGGAATAGAATTAAAAAGTTTTCGTCACGCTTTGCCCATGGTGGTGTTTAACCCCTTGGCCAGCTGGGGACAGTATAAGCCAGACAAACTGATATGCTTTGCCTTAACGTCTGTACAGTTTAGACAAGGGGTCACCAATGCATTGGCCACACGCACCAGGTGGCCCCCAAGGAACACATGATTAGTTCTAAAAATATCTCACCAGTGATGGGACAGACATGTGATATTCTATTGTTGCATATACTGAGACTCAACCTATTCATTTGTGTCCACTGTTGCGTCCCTATTGTCTCAGCAACACAACAAACACACCCAAACACATGGAACATCATTAGAAAGAACAGGACCACTATCTATGTACACTTGGACTTACAGTAGAAGGGTAGCTCCTATGCGTCAAAAGATAAAGACCAAAAACAATAGTCCACTTGTATAGGCAAAAATGAAAAGGCTGGGTTTGGGTTTCTTTGTTTCCTAATTATTATTAGAAGTCATTGACATGATCAGCAGGAAATTTCAGGAAATGTGTTTTTTCAGAAGTGTGTAACAATATAGTCGTACTTTGCATTAACTAGTAGCTGACACCCGGTATAGAATTTTCAGTTCGTCTCACCTCTTTGCAGAGGATAAATAATATATTCTGCCGCGACCAACTGTATTAATTTGTGTCCATGTAGTGGACGTTTGTCTATACATTTTGACTCTTTTTGAGCTATTCTGCTAAGTTCAAGTGTGCACACGGGAGGACACTATGGTCTTTCCAAGGATGCCTCCTGTGTTTGGCTGGGATGCAATTCACTTTGCTCTCTCCCTGAGACAGAATGGACACACCATTGGACACAATCAATCAAACTAGATCTCAGGAGGATATGTCTATAGAAGATAAGCTTGTCAATGTGGTAGCTGTTGGCATGTCCGAACATCCAAACTAGTTTGCAAAGTTTATATGATCAAATTTGTTGGAGTCAGCAACTTGTCATCAGCTGAAGGTCAATTAGGATGCTACAAAAGTGAACGCGTGTGTGACAAGCGTCTATGCGCAAATGTTGGCTGTCATCAACTGTTGTAGCGCTCCCGAAGAACCTCCAGCACCGTAACGAATTTTGACAGCTTTGTTACACACCCAAGCTCCCCGCGTACACTCCAGTCTTTGAATTCCGCCTTAACTTTGGCACTCTGGCGCACGGACTCGAGTTGAATGAAATGTAACACTTGTCTGCATGTAAACGACGGCTTTTCTGGCGGCTTTAAAGGAATTGCTTTAATACACCGTTTCTAGTGTTCTCTGTCAAATTGATATCACTGCTAGGTGAGGAAGGCCTTACAGCGTGACGGTGTTTTCAAGCAGCTTGTTTTTGTGCGCCATCCTTTTTATCCACTCGGCAAGCGAGTCACAAATCCAGAGTGGCGGAGTCTCCTGCCTACACAGGCGTATCATCTCTGGAGTAAAGTTATGGCAACGCTGTGTGAGGCATTGACTAGCGCTTTGCCAGTGCTTAAGGAATGAAGTCCACATTTCTAGATGTGTCTTTTTAATGATACACAATATAATGACGTGCTGAGCTGAAGGACATAATATATATATATATATATATATATATATATATATATATATATATATATATATATATATATATATATATATATATATATATATATATATATATATATATATATAAATATAGAGAGACCCTTGTCCTCTTTCTAATGTATTGTAATTCAGATTTTGAATTGCAAACACATTTTCGAGAGGGAAAATAGTCAAATTTTGATTGTATTTTCAAAATCGTTCAGCCCTAATTTGAGTATTGGCAGCAAAAGGGAATAAAAGAGCCGCTCACGTCTTTTCTAACTTCCTGTCCACTCAGACGCAGATGTGAACGAGCCCAACAGCTCAGACAGCCGCGGCGAACGCCTGGACTTCTTTCTCAAACAGGAAGAGGCTCTCGCATCCGAGCCGGGCTTCCTGGGTCCCAACGAATCAGAGGAGGCGGGAAGCGGAGCGGGAGGAGGCGGAGCCAGAGGCGGTAGCGGCGGGATGATGTCGTCGGTAGCCAACTTGAAGGCGGCGCTGATGAGTAAGAACAGCCTTCTGTCACTGCGGGCTGAGATGATGGCTGATGATAACCCCTTGCTCTATGAGTACCTTCCCAAAGGAGGACACTCCTTGACCTGTAAGTCCTTGTATACACACACGCACACACTTGTTCCTAGATCCCCACCTATTTATTTGTGTCCACTATAATGGACAATTTTGGTATTTGGGTCTCTAATCACCAAGAAATACAATGATTTCCAATCAGAATTTCTTAGTCCGGCCATTAATCGGTTAAAGCTGGAATTCTAAGAATATACAGTAGTGGAAATTCTGACTTTTAAAGTTTTGTTGACAGTAGTTACCGCCATCCATCCATTTTCTCGGCGCCCTCTAGAGTCTAGAGCACTTTGGTACCTAATGTCATCAATGACTTAGCTAAGTTAATACCTGAGGTGCTTTAATATATTATACATAGTGTAATCAATTACTTCAGTACTCTAACTTCAGTACCTTAAGTCAGTGATGACTTTAGATATTCGATTACTTTAGTACACCAGCCATTTTTAGACCCTCCTTTAGCCCAACATTACTTGGGTTTGAATGTCCAGACTCAAATCATAAAAATACATCTTTGGGTCTGAATGAGTTAAAAAGGGAGAGTTCTGACTTCAATGTCTCAATTCTCACTCTATTCTCAGAACTGTCACTTTAACCCTTAAATGTCTGGACTGAGACATTCTGATAAAAAACAAACAAGAAAAAATCCTTACAATTTAAAGTCAGACTTTTTAATTGACTAAATAATGGATAAAATAATTAATTATTCAAATAATTGTTGTACCCTTGTACGAAACAAAGCACGCATGTATTTTTCCCTAACCCAAGTTCAATACAGGGTTGTCTTTGAAAAAAAAAAAAGGCATACAAATACGGCATGCTCCAATGTGTTTACCTTGTCAATTACTGTATGTGGACGCTTCGCAAGGTGCGCACCTTCTGTAATATGTGTGTGTGTGTGTGTGTGTGTGTGTGTGTGTGTGTGTGTGTGTGTGTGTGTGTGTGTGTGTGTCCACTGGACTGCATGAGGTTGTCAATGGTGATGTGTCAGCGATGACTCAGCGCCAGAACATTTTGTTGGGTTAGCTTGTGCTGTTGTGAGAAGATTTGTTTGTTGTTTATGAAAGGTCCTTTGAGCGCATATTACTGCAGCTGTTTTTCACTTTTATCATTCAAATAACTGTAAATGTATGGAAACCATCATGTGCAAGCGAAAAACAGATTCATTTGTTGTGTTTTCAGCCTCTATGCTTTCTTCTCAACTTATTAGCTAACACTTGATGTTCCGCTATGTGGTATTGGTAGATCCCAGAATCTCATCATTGTCATCAATAATTTCAATAACTGACAATGAAACATTCTAATTAACCACATTAACAAGTTTTTTTTCACACTTTCCATTTCCTGCGTTTGAGTGTGCACATTTGTGTGCGTGTTGCGTGTGATATAGTGTTGCGCGTTTTTGTGTGTTTGCGTTTCTTTGCTTTTACTGGCTATGTAATTGGATCTTTTGTCCCGATCCGAGCCTGCCTTTGAACACCGCAGAGAAGCAAAGAAAAAAAGAGGAGCAACTCGGGGCCCGGTCATGCCCCTCACCTACAATATGAAAGAAAGATGGCCAATGAATAGACATGCGCACGCATGCATGCACTCGCTCATGTCACACATGCGAGAGTGAAGTGTGTGAGATGTTGATGTTTCTGTTGGGTATATGAATAAGAAATTCAGGGAATGTTAAACATTTGCTTTGTACATGAAAGAAAGCGCACTGAAAGGTTTCAGAGAGAAATGTTTGTGAAGATTTCCTTACAGAATCCACTTTACTGTTTGCCAGTCATCATGTTTTGTGTGAAATAGGCCTAGAAAACAAGTACATTCATTTATAATGACTTATTGATATATTCGAGATCCAGAGTTTGAATCCAGGCTAGGGAAACCACAGGCCCAGTTGGTAAATTGAACACTTAAAACTAGTCACGTTACTAGTTGCTACTCATAGTACATATTAGGGCTGCACGATTATAGAGTCTGAAGAACATCTGACGGAATGTCTACCCCGGCGGATGAAAAAGACACTTCCGACATTCTCAATCCGTCGTTGTTTTAGCATTCCCGTCATTCAAAATTGACATCTGTCGGACCGGCGGCCAGTGCTGACGGACCGCCCACTTCTGGTCAAAATGGATATCAGCAGAGGTGAGCAGTCAGTCAGGACTGACTGATGGTCCATCACTCACATCATCCGTTTCGCTAACAAAGGACGAGAAAACTAAAAAAACAAGAACTAAGCATTGAGGGAAAGTGGGGTTTCTTCCGCCATTGAATTTGTGACACACCAACAGGTGGGTGGTCTGTTGGTAACTGAAGGAATGTACGTTGGTCCTTCTCTGACAGATGCAGACAGATGACAAACCAGCAAAAATTTGGAAAATGCAAACCCTAGTCTTTTTTCCTCTAAACACCAAAGCAAAGTCCAATTGGCTCTGTTCAGGTTTGTGGATTGTCCTCAACAGACCTTGGGGATGTTGTTGGTGGATTCTTCTGGAATAAACCTACACAAAAGAGGTCACGCAAACGGTCAACAAGCTCCACTCCCTCCCTGTATTGGTCCCTGTGTTTTTATGGGGGCATAAAATAAACTGCACCTCAGATTACTGGCTGGACAAGCCATTCTACTTTCACACATTGCTACTCCCTTTGCACAAGCTCTTGCTTTTGTGCATCGTGTTTCTCCTTCACCCCCACTTCTCATCTTTCCTGCCCCCTACCCCGACTCCCTCCAACCGTCCACTTCTCCTTCACCCTTCCTTAACACTCATCCCTCATACTCACCCGCGTTCCCGCCCCTTTGCATCGGCCGCTTCCTCCTTATTTAGCTTGTTCTTGTCTGAGCATCAAAGTGGGTCTGTTTAAGATCCTGGGAAAGTATTGATCGTGGAGGTAAAGAAAGGTGACCCCAATCCAAAGGAGGCCTCTGAACATTTCAGTTAGACCTCGAGTTTTCCCCTCACTCCTGCGTATGATCCCTTGCCATTACTCAACTGCAGTAGGAATGCTTCCATTTTCCCTTCAAATCCATAGATTGTTCAGTCCTAATGGAGCAGGTCAGCTTGGACGGAACTTGGTGTATGACGGCGCCTTGTTGTTAAAATGTGCCTTTGAAATGCATCCATTTTCTGTCTCCTGAAGGGGTCAGATGTAACATGCATCCAGGCATGGGCGACATCAAAACGACAGCGTGTTTGTCAGTCAGCCTCCTCAATCCAATTAGGATCAATGGGATTTGACCCCCTTTCCCCTTCGGGTGTCAGACGATCGATGGAAGACAATGGATTTTGCACAACCGTCCTCAGTGCACCTGTCCACTTTGCCACTGTGAACCATGTGTGCAAAACATCCTCTAAACAACAAGGATTGGTGACGCTCTTCTTACAGTACCTTTCAATTAGAAAGAACAATCGGCGTCACCGCAATATCCAACCAGAGGAAAGAAACAATCGTAAGACGTAGTTTTAGCCGTCACTCCATCCAGATTTCATACACTCGGCTGTTTGCGGAATTTATTTGAACGTATTGCTTGTGTTTGTTCAGAGCTGACTGAAAAATCTCTCCCGTCACTCTTTCAAGTCATTTCTGATGAAAAAACACAAACCTGAAAGCCTGTCACCCATGCTATTATTTGTTGAGTGGGTAGGTGATGGAGAAAGCTGCACAAAACACACACACGTTTCCCCCCACACACACAGTCCCCCCCACACACACTCAACTGTAGACATTGCAGCAATGTCATTTTATATTCAATGCAAAAGTAAATTTCACTATAGAAAATTATTATATTGACATTTTTGGGGGGCGGGGAAAAACAAATCATCTAAATTCATTTATGTTTTGCAATTTCTTCACTGTCAATTTGAAACAATATGCTGTTTTTTAAAAGAACTAATTGAATTTTTTTGTATCCATTTTACTGATTAATTTCGGTGTCCGTTTTGCTGATTAATCGACAAATTGATCGGTAACCAGTCATATGTTTGTTTACATTTGTCAACATTCATTTTCTCTGCTTCCTCTATCCCGTCGGGGAGTCCATACTCACAAGTACACACGCATTCACAATCAAAAAAGTGTTCAACTCTACGTTTTTACATCGGGGTGTGCGTCTGGTGCACACTCAACTTTATTTTCTTTTATTGAGTCTTAAACTACATATATAAAAAGTGCGCTTATTTGAACCGTCATATCACTAAAACCTATCATCTGTTTGAAATGATCAGTTTGTCAATTATTTGCACAATTTCATGAACATTTACCATCCCCATCAGGAACTTGATGGGACTGGCGACCAGCACCAGAAACCCATTTTGAGTCTGCTCCAACGCCAGAAGAGATTGTATGTTTATACAACCAAACATGGTCTTCTAAGTACATCATATTAGACTTATTTCATACATTGAGCTTTTAATTAGGAGACTATTTATCAGATCACTTGGAACTCAACCTTTGTTGAGACAAAGTACCTTAACATGAGAAAAACGTCGCCAGTATACACAAAAACAAAACAAAAAATGTGACAGTGACCTCCTCCCTCATTATTTGGACCTCCTGATGTCACCAGAGGTGGAAAGCAGAATGGGAGTTGAGCATCCGTGTGTGTTCTCACTAAGTGGGAGTGGCGGGTGCGCTAGTTCAACATTCCAGGAATCCGTCCACGGTCAAGCCTCAGCGTTGTGCAATTCTGTGATGAATAGTTCTCCCACTGCATAGCTTTGTTGGCCACACTGGCACAATACTGGTGCACGCTCACAAGACACACAACTAGGCCTGTCACCATAACAAAATTTTCTGTTTTTGGAAATGGTTTTGTAAAAACAGGTATTGCGATGTTAGTGCAATATTTTGAATCGCAAAATTTGAATTCTAAAGGCTTCACAATAAGAGATATTGGTGTTTGCATGAGTGCATTCACACTGTCCACAGTGGAACCTTTTTGGGGAAATCAAAAAATGAGGCGTGGCTTCACCCCAATACAATTTTCTCTCAGGAAAACAAATACTGTATGTATGACATCCACTGGGTCTCTCTCGTTATTCCCCTACATAATTCAGGCTTAAAAATACTCATAAGAAAAAAAAAAAACTTTAAATATCTGTAATTACATATTTTGTACTGCACAACTGCGCATAGACTGATGTGTTTGCGTTGGATGCGAATATGTAAAAGCAATTTCGAGTGAGCTCTGAGCTCACGATGCACCTGCATTGGGGAAGATAAAGAAGACTCGCTACGCTAGTCTCTGTGTCACTAATTCTGGTACTCGAAACTTCTATATCGGGCTGCTTGCCAGTCTCGTTGAAGCGTACCTCCGGAGCTCGGAAAGAAAAATATATATGATTCATCGGGGACAAATGGCATCTCGTTGTATTTTGGTTACATTGGTTTTATTAAAGCAAGCTATTAAAGTATTATTAAAGTACTCACGGAAATTTTCGTTGGAGATGCCATGGCATTAGCCATATTTGCTCCTTCTTGGCTCCTGGGAGCAGAGTCGTGGCATAGTCGTTGATAGGCAAGTCTGGATCGCTCTGGGCTTTTTCCCCAAAAGCCACAGACCGAACGTGGAAAGACGAGAAAAGACACAGCTTGCATGCTAAAGTAGCCTAGCTAGCACATCTGACACCATAATAATGGCTTGCATCACTAACAATGCACAGCCGTATAAAGATGACTAAAATAAAGGCATACAACGCATCGCATGGATGTCACTATAACACTGCATTGACTTGCTTCATGTGTAAATTCATTTGCTTTTAATTTGAAAAGAAAAATCTACTATTCCTTTCACAACATGAAATGCATTAAATTCTAATTTCTCATACTACTGAAAGCCTGCTAAAATTTCACATGCCCCCGAAGTGCCTTACCGCCCCCCACTTTGAGAAACACTACATTAATATAAATGTCACATGAAACATAAATGAGCAAGCTAATGAAAGATCTGTTAAGTTTTTTTTTTCTTTTTTTGGTTTTTGTGTCTGAACTTGTTGGTAAACACCCTCCCTGGCCAATGTCCTTTTGCCCTGCGCGCACAGAAAGTCTTCAATCGAGCTGCAGGATGGCACCTCTCCAAAACAATCTCCCTCCACGCTATCGAGGATCCTCAAGCCCTCTCCTTATATGCATTTTACTCACTCACAAAGCACACAAACTCATATACACACACACCAGCGCGCACACACAGCATCCTGTGTGCATGCATGTGGGTGGAAGGAGAAGGAGAGCAGAGGAGCAAATGGAAAAGAGAGCGAAGAGAAGCCCTAACCCTTTCCCCTCGGCTGGTGGAAAGTGAAACTTCAGAGTTTTTCTTCCTCCCCCTCTTCGCGGTGTTTGATAGTGCAGCACTGGCAGCCACTTTGTGCCCCCCCACCCCCCCCACCCCTCCTGCCCACTCTCTCCGGTTCTGTTCTGGTGGCCAGCTGCTAGCAGAGTGTGCAGTTGTACGTGAGTGGGTGGGTGAGACTCGTTTCCTGTGCTCCTCAGGGCTCCGCTCCAACAACTACTGCAGCACGCTCCGGCCAGGGGCCACAGGGGCCACTATTCATAACAAACACGGGGCTGGCTCCTCTCCTCCTCCTCCTTCTACTATTCTTCCTCCTCATCTACCAACACCGTTACCGCCGTCATCATCATCAACTTCATCGTCATACCGCCCCTCATCCCCGCCCACTCTCCCGCTCCCCGCCGAGCCTCGGTCCCTGGAGGCCCCCGGAGTGCGGGCGGGGACGCGGCGCCGGCACTCAGACACCTTGGACATGGAAGTGGAAGAGGCCCCCGAGGGCTTGGCGTCCTCCGCCCTGCCTGAGGTAAGTGCAACGGGTTTGGCTCGACTCCAGAGGTGGAGGCTGCTCTCCCGGTTTCCGTCCGGGAGGCGGCCTCACTCCGTTTTGCAAACTCCCTGAGGGGGCTGAGTGGCGATGGAGGGTGTAAAAGCAAGCGGTGTCCAAACTATGGCCCGGGGGTCGTTTGTAACCCGCCGTCCATTTTCTAGCAGCTCCCAGCATGTATTAAAAATAGGTGCTGGTGTAAATATGGGAGAGGGGTTGTGACACCCACAACCCTTGTGGGCGAGACGCACCTTACAACGACAACTAGGGGTGCCCTGATGCAATGTGGATATCAGACAGTCAGATATCACCCCACCCCGAAAAACAAAACAAAACAAAAATAAAAAACACCACAGGATTATATCGTCAACATGCAAAATCTCCGGTCGTAGCGCTCATATCCTCCTGAAAACCTCTTCATTTGTGTCCACTATCGTGGGCAATTTTATTTTGCTGTATGGCTTTTAACTCATTGAAGCTACCCTACTAAGTCCTAGCATGCTCAGTAGAGGGCATCCTGGTCTCTCCAATGATGTCTTTAGTTTGGATTTGAAGCAATTAATTTAGCTGTCTCGCTGAGACACAACAATGGACACAAACGAACTGGAGGATATCCAAGTACAGTAGTCCATTCCACTTTCTACACTCCTGCTCATTTACCCAGTCGTTTCTGGGTCTAGCATGCAGGTTTTGATTTTGAATATTGCATTTTCTAATAGCTTTATTTTGCTTCTCAAGCTTAAATATCGTCAAAGAATATGTTCCTTATTTAGCCATTTTCAGCATTAATAAGTGAATAGTTTGTCATTTATTTTGCTAATTTCGCTCATTGTTTCTCACGTACGATTAATATGTTTACCAACAGGGCTCACATAAATATGAATTACTTCCATCTACATTCTGCAGTTTGTCAAAGTCTGTTTTTGTGAATTCAGTTCAATCAAAAAAGCTATGATCCTCATATATAAGATTGCTTGAAAATTATAATTATTTTTTTACCAAGGAATCTTGCTTTTTTTCTTAACATTGACATTTTCTCAACGCCTTGACGTTTCTATGAGGATGAAGATAAATTGTCAGCTGTTAATTTCGGATGCTCAAACCCGCTTTGTTTCAGATCGATACCAGTACAAGAACTCAACTTCTGTAGTAGCACTGATACCAGTACTTATACCACTAGTACTTTTGATGCACAGAATTTTCCCGCAATATAATGCCACGATGAGTGTTGATACATTGAAATGAGGCCAAGTTTCGGCCCGATATCCATACTTGATATCAGGAGTCACTCATCCTTACTGTTCATTGATTGACTTTTTGGTTTGGGCATTTTTAATATTGTCAGACAGTGTAAAAATCGCCCTTGCATCCTTCTAATTTTCTGTACGCTGCTCTTGAAGGAAGAAGGTTGGACACCCCTGGTATGAGGTGACCTGTTATGTGGTTGGCAGTGGGCGACACTCAGTCTCCTCAGTGTTTTATTCTGTGTGCAATCTGACACATTTCCGGCTTCAAAAATACTCTTTCTTTTCCATTCTAGATATTCTAGATTGTTTTACACATGTATCTTTTCTTCCACGTCATTCATTCATTCATTCATATATATATATATATATATATATATATATATATATATATATATATATATATATATATATATATATATATATATACATATATATATATATATATACATATATATATATATATATACATATACATATATATATATATATATATATATATATATATATATATATATATATATATATATATATATATATATATATATATATATATACACACACACACACCAGGCTCAAGGGTTAGTGTTAATATAGCTTATAGTTGTCACTTCCGAGATGACACATGTGGACGCAATGTGCGCTTCAGGATGTCAGATAGCGGCTGAAGTGGAATCGATACTTGGAGACAATGAGAGGTTTGCTCTTGCAGAGCAAGAAATTATTTGTTCTTTTCAGCATGTGTATGTGTGGGCGTGTGTGAGCACGTCTGTGTGGCCGAGTGTGAGAGTGTTTTTTTTTTTTTTTTTACGTGCCAGTCTGTGCGTGTGGGTAAGTAAGCCTTCATGAGGAACATTTGATTTCAAAAGGACTTGCCTTTCAATAAGCGGCCCTGTCTCTGCAGTTGAGTCTGTGTAGCCAAGTGTTTGCGAGTCCCCACTTGGTCGTCTTTCTTCAAGACAGAGGGAAGGTAGAGGAAATGGGTGTGGGTGGAGTAGTGGACAAAGGTAGATGGAAATGGGATGTAGTCTAGTCTTGTAGTTTGTCAGAAGGGATGGGGGGGGGGGGTTATCGGGGCTATTGTTCTTGTAGATCAAGTGGTTATCTTCACAAAGTTTTGTATTCATAGCTTGTGTTGTGGCTGGATCAGACTACACGATTTTTGCCTCGCTTTTGTCCTGATTTGATATCCAAAACAAAAATTCCAGACTGGGACCAACATATTCTACCGAGTTCCAGCCTATTCATTCGTGTCCACTGTTGTATCAGTTTTGTCTCTGCAAGGCAGGGAAGTGATTTACATCCCACCCAGAAACATTAGACATCATTGAAAAGGCCAGAATGTCCTCTACTGTGCACATTAGGACTTAGTAATCTCAGATGAGTCAAAAGATATAGTTCAAAAACAAATGTCCACTGCAGTGGACACAAATGATCAAGATAAATCTTGGAGATATTCTGTCAGGAATGACTGAATCTAGTGTGTGTGTAATCCAAGCTAAATGAAAAATCTGTTTGTTTGCTACCACCACTTTCCTGTCACTATGAATGAGTGCTTCTCAATTATATTTTGCAAAGCCCTCCGTAGAAAAGAGAAATCCTGTCACACACACCCCACTCACCGCACCAATTTTAGATCCAATTATTATGTATAAAAATTGTAAAAGTATACTTAAAACAAAGGAAAAAAGCAATATAAATTGGATTTTAATCTTTCAATTTTCACCAATATAAGCTAGCCAACTAAGTTCTAGTGTGCTCAGTAGAGGACATCCTGGCCTTCCCAGTGATATTTTATGTGTTTGGGTGGAATGCAGTTCACGCGCAGCCTCGCTGAGACAAAATGGACACAAATCAACAGGCTGAGTCTGTTTTTGAGTGCATTTTTTGAATCAGACTCAAAATTGGGGACAAAACGTGCGATCATCCCTATTAATCAACATCCCTATTAATGTTAGTAAAAAAAATTAACTACACACAAACTATAACCAACATTTTTTATTGGGTGAGCCACTGCCACCTACTGTAGTGGATGTACAATTACACTTTATTCTTGCGTGGCAGAAAAAACAACAAACAAAAACACGTTGCCCTTTTCCCATGTACTTAGATGACGACCAATAAGATTGTATCTTGCAACGGCACTTCTCTTGATCGCCGTTGTCAATATTATTGTTGTTGACACCGTGGCAACGGTTACATCCAGTAGCTATGGCGTTTTTTCCGGCCCCATGACTGCTTGATTTGACAAGAAAAGCCCAAAGCTGCAGTAGAGCAAATTTGTCCAGTAGCCTGATCCAGGTCTTATTTTCACAGCTCATCTCACCTGCCTGCTCACTTGTTCGACAACCTCATACACATTTATTACACTTTTGTGGAATAACATGATGTTCTGTGCTTCCAGGATGGTGACAAAGACAAGCTGATGGAATACAGCACAGGTGAGGACTTGATTACCCAAATCATCATGTACTCCTGAGACTTAGCCTTTTCGTTTGTGTCCACTACTTTTGTTTTTAGTCTATGTCTTTTGACTCATTGGAGCTACCCAACTAAGTCTTAGTGTCGTCAGAAGAGGACATCCTGGCCTTCCGAATGATGTCTCATGTACTTGGGTGGGATGCAATTAACGTTACTGTCTTGCTTGGACAAATTAGACCCAACAGCGGACACATATGAATACGCTCAGTCTCAGGAGGATGTTGTGATGTTGTGTGCAGTTTTTTCAATCCTTCTCTATGTTGTTCAGGCTTGAAAGCGGACCAGCTTTCTACTGCGAGGGATCAGATGGCCAAAGCGACGTTCGCTGGTTCTCTGAGTGTGCCTACGTCAGCGTTCATGACTTCCAGCGAGATGGACGGTCTTGCGGAGCTGGTCAAAGAGACTAAATCAGAGATTCTGCCAGAAAGCGAGGCCTGGACCTCGCAGGGGTTTGCTTGCTCCCTGTGCAAACGTCTGTTCAGCAGCCTGGAGTACCTCAGGGAGCACGAATACCGCCACACTTTGTCCCTAATGGCTCTGTCCCTGGACTGGCCCAGCATGGCCGGTCCGTTCAGCCGGCCCGGCCAATCCCAGTTTCTCCACTACCCCCAGTCTCTCTATCGGGCCACGGTGGCCGAGCCCACCCCGGCACGCTACCTCTGTTCGCAGTGTCCGGCCAGCTTCACTCTCAAGTCCAACGCGGACCGCCATGAGAAGACCATTCATTTTAAGAAAAAGCTCATGCAATGCGTGTACTGCCAGAAGCATTTCAGGGACCGCACGGACCTGCACAGGCACCTGTCCTCTGTGCACTCCAAAGAGCGGGGCCACGTCTGCCCGACGTGCGCTAAGTCTTTCAGTACCCAGAAGAACCTTGCCACCCACATTAAAGTCTGCTGCCAGATGGGCTCTGTGCCAGGGGGCGCGCTCGGCGGTGGCACCAGCATGTCTCAGGATGGCGATCAAGTCCCGCTCTGGAGACTTTCCGAAGAAATGCAAGTTGAAATTAGTAACCGTAGCATGTTGGATGTAGAGAACTGAGAGAGTCTAGAGGATGCAATCTGATATTCAAAACCAGCAGTTCACCTCACATGTGCATTTATGCCAATCATGTGATGAGGAGGCCACCTCATAAATTATTCCTTTTTTGTTTGAAATATCCTCCTGAGAGTCAGCCTGTTCTTTTGTGTTCACTGCAGTGCCCATTTTGTCTCCGCAAAATTCATTGCATCCCACCCACACACTGAAATGATTTGAAATGCCAGGATGTCCTCTACTGAGCACACTAGTACCTAGTAGGATGGCTTCAATGTGTCAAAAACACATTGACCAAAAACAAATGTCCACTACAGTGGACACAAATGAATAACAGATCACACATCCAATCACAACATGGGGCAATAAGTCTGTCAAAGTGTTCATGGCGTATCATCAAAATATTCTTCTTAGGCCCAGCCTGTTCATTTGTGTCCCTTGTTGTGTCAATTTTGTCTCAGAAAGACAAAGGGGTTTATTGCCTCCCACCCAAACACATAAGACATGGTTGGAAAGAGCTGTATGTCCTCTACTGAGCACACGGGGGCTTAGAAGATGGCTTCAATGCTTCAAAGGATATAGACCAAAAACAAATGTCAACCACAGTGGACACGAATGCATAGGTTATGTCTCAGGAAGATATGATATTGGTAAAATACACATTTTTGCCATTGTTTAACAAGCTTTGCCATGCCCAAATCTGGCAGAGATGCATCAGTAAAAACATCACTATTGTAGTTACATTGTGAAAAAAAGGAAGTGATGCTACAGTAAACATTCCTATTACAATAATATCAAGAGTCATTTCAATATAAATAAAAAGGTGTAATGTTGCCCCTCAAAACATTCATACAACACATTATTTCCATGTCCTTTCAATAGTCAACTAAATATAACATTCGTGTCAATCACTGATTTTGCATCAATATCGTACAATCAAGTCAATCAGATCTACATGAAGGGACTTTAAGACACATCTCGTCAAATTATTGTTTGTTACTTGAAGTCATCACCAATATTTACGTTGTGACGCCATCCAGTAACTTTTCATTCCTTTCATATCAATCGTGTCATCGCCTTCACCTCAATTTGCGAGGAAGCACAACGCAGTATAATTCAATTCTGCCAGAATTTGCTGCGGCGCTACACCCGAAGCAACACCGCCACCTGCAGGACATTTCCTGCCCTGCAACATTTACTCTTTTCACATCGAACGAGTTTGAAAATCAAAGATGCTTTCAAACTACCTCTACGAAAATGCCGCGTTCTCCTCCTGGTGCAGGATTAGCAGACCTTTGTCTTACATAATGCCCCGAGCTCGTCCTCGTCACGCGGTGCAGATGGAAAGGCTGTTCTGGGCAGGACAAAGCAAGTGAAAAACAATGGGCCGGTGGCACTCGGCTGGGGGTTGGGTGGTGTCGTTTTCTCTGCGTGCCACATCTGGAAGTCTTGGCCACTGAGAGAAGCGAGAGATAGCCGGTAATTGGTCCCTCATGACTATGGCCCTCCATAACCCTTGAACCGGAAACAAAAGAGAAGATATTGCTAGGCTCAGGACGAAAAGAAAGAAACTAGGGAAAAGAAATACGAGCAGCAGGTTGTTGTATCCAGCATGAGTCCCACACTTTTTTTTTTTTTTTGCCAAAGATTTCCTCCTCAGTTTACAGGCAAGCTTTTACTTTGCAGCTATCAAACAAAATCTCGGGTGGCCGCACGTGGCAGAACGCGACTGAACTGTTCAACATTTGTGCGTCTTTTGCACGTAATTTTCATAAATGCTCGACTGTCACACGCTAGCTTCAGATTATTTACATTTTATGAAGTAAAATATAAAACCACGAGCTCCTTTGCAACCAAACTTCAAGGAGAATCACTGGCACAAAGACAGACAAAGATGAACGTTTATATAGTTTGACTATAAAGGTGCTGGTAGACTCAATGGACAAACGCAAAACTTGTTGAAACGATAAAATGGTGGTAGTCTATATATCACTTAGACCATCAATATAATAATCAATAATCTCCTCACACCGACGAGGTGGTATCTGTGTCATCCTCAAGCTCGGCTCCTCTACCAGACCTGGGAGTTTGAGGGTCCTGCGTAGTATCTTTGATGTGCCTAGGACATCTATCACACGTATCACTTCTACCCTCTTCTGCTCTTTGTCCACAACCACAATGTCTGGTCGGTTAGCCAGGACCTGTTTGTCGGTCCACAGCACCTTGGCCCTGTTGTTCTCAGCCACCCTCTGTGGTATGGCTCATCGGGATTTAGGTACTTCAATTCCATACTGGTTGCAGATGTTCCTGCATACCATCCCAGCCACTTGGTTGCGTCTCTCCTCCTTACACAGTTTGCATCTTGGGTCTGATCTACTCTGGTAGATTCTGGCCTCTACGGCTCTTGTGCTTCTGGCCTGTTCTTGTGCTGTCATGATTAGTTCCTCTGTGCTGTCTGTCAGTCCTGCATTATCCAGCCACTGCTAGGATTTCTTCATATCAGCCACTTCCTCTTACCATGGCTTGACGTAGGTCCATGGCTTGTAGGGGTTTCCTCCTCTCATATATATATATATATATATATATATATAATATATATATATATATATATATATATATATCAAATCGCCCTTCCAAATGGGTTGCAGCAGTTTTGCCATTGCAGTAAGTTGAGTTATGTATGAAAGGGTCAATCGCCTGGCGTGCGGTGGTGATTTCCAGACCATATTTTCCTGATTGTCCAGTTCAGTCGCGTTAATCTTTCGAACTCTCTGTGTGGCAGGCCTGACTAAGCTTTAATCTTGCGCACCCGTGGTGACGTGTTTCCCTAGAATTCTGCCTAATTATGCTTCCATGTTCGCCTTAGAAGATGCGCAGGAGCTGATAGCCCCCCCCCCCCCAATGCCAAATCCTTTCAGACACCAAAATCCCATTTCTCAGGTAGCACACACTGTCCTTGACGGCAACTGCAGCAAATGAACCCTTAAGACAAGTCAGCAGCTCATCAGGATCATTTGGGAATTTCTTTGCAAGAATTGTGTGTATTCAGATATGTATGTGTTTTTTAAAGATGCTGTATGATAATGTTCTTTTCTAAAATAAAGCTGTCTTTGAAATCCTATTTGAAAGGCGCAATGAATGTTTTATAAAACGTGGAAACATATTGTGGTATTTGCTGCTTTTACT
This sequence comes from Hippichthys cyanospilos, assembly GCF_059441005.1. Taxonomy (NCBI): domain Eukaryota; kingdom Metazoa; phylum Chordata; class Actinopteri; order Syngnathiformes; family Syngnathidae; genus Hippichthys; species Hippichthys cyanospilos. The sequence continues at coordinate 9,673,526 of NC_142370.1, forward strand.
CCGTTGTCGTTCACATGAACAGCTATGCAACAAAACTAACAATATTGGGCTCTTTGTGCTCTTGCATATTTTTTTTGTGTATGTTTTTCTTTCTCCCCCTCACCCCCCCACCCATCCTCCTTGCTTGCTTTACTCAGAGCAGAAGTGCTTATGACAAAGGAGGTAATCATTTGCCGTTGTTTCAGTGTGCTTTTTGGTCAATCCTCTCCAGCCCTCAGCTTTCATGTTCATACGCATTCATCTTTCTCCTCAAGATTTGGCCCGTGACATAATCCTAGACTTTGACCTGACCTTTACCTTCAATGTGAATTTAGTGCAAACACAAGTGTTTTTCCTTTACCTGAGTCTCCCTTTTTTCGTGTGTGTTTGGTGTCCTCACCGCCAAGCCTGAGTGCTAGCAGAGACCTTCTAGAGCTTTGAAAGCAAGACTGAATGTAGTGCCGGCATTGATACCATTTGTTTTCTTTTGATGCTTCAATATAGCAAAGAAACTGTTGCCAGGGCAACTGTAGCTTCAACTGTGTTCGGGGTGGTCATGGGGTTTAATGATACATTTCTTTGTCCAACAAAACACCCTGCTAATTAAGTCCAACAAGTGAAAATTGACTGCTTTATTCCAAAGTGATGTATTTGAGCCTAATCTCTTTTTTCCCTTTCTTTACCCCCCCCCCCCCCCCCCCCCCCCCAACCCAACCCCCTGCCCTCTGTCCCTACAGTGAATGACTTCACAGTGATCCGTAAAAAGTTCAAGTGCCCCTACTGCAGTTTCTCGGCCATGCACCAGTGCATCCTCAAAAGGCACATGCGCTCCCACACTGGCGAGAGGCCCTACCCGTGTGAAATCTGTGGCAAGAAGTTCACCAGGAGGGAGCACATGAAGAGGCACACGCTGGTGAGTGGCCGTCACACCATTTCGAGGACAAAATGAGTGGGACTCAAGTTCAACTCCAACTGGCTCCGGCCTTCCTGCGTGGAGTTTGCATGTTCTCCCCGAGCCCGCGTGGTTTCTGTCCGGGCACTCCGAGTTCCTCCCACACTCCAAAAACATGCATGGCAGGTGTATTGGACATACTAAATTGTCCTTAGGTGTGATTGGGTGTGTGAATGGTTGTTTGTCCCAGTGTGCCCTGCAATTGGCTGGCAATCATCTCAGGGGGTCTCAAGTAGGACTCCTGGTATTGCCTTTTAAAAGCTTTCTTTTTCTTCAAAGTTGTAGTCTCGTCACCTGCCTCTCGACTGGGCCTTCTGTTTCTTACTCATTTAACTTATTTGTGAGTGAAATTTTCAAGTGACTGAAGCAAATCAACGAGAAAGCAAACGTTTTTTTCATAATGAAATAGACTCGAAGAATACATAAAACGGAAATACCGCAGTTCATTATTCGGGTGCGGCCCATGCGGCCCGATACTAGTTGATCCACGGACCAGTGCCGGGCCGCGCACCGGCGGTTGGGGACCACTGCTCTACCGAGTCAAAAAATAATGACCCTTTAAAGACAAATGTCCACTACAGTGGACACAAATGAATAGGCTCCTTCTAAGGACAAAAGTGGAAATTTCAGGAGATTTTGCCTGTAGACTGAAATAATCCGATCAATATTGGATCAGGATACTTTGAATCCAAGATGTACTTACTTTGTCTGATTTCTGATGTGTTTCTAACTTGCAGGTGCACAGCAAAGACAAGAAATACGTGTGCAAAGTGTGCAGCCGCGTGTTCATGTCAGCGGCCAGCGTGGGAATCAAACACGGCTCGCGGCGCCACGGCGTCTGCGTGGACTGCTCCGGGCGAGGCATGGCGGCGCTGCTGGATCACAACGGCGAAGCGGGCGGAGACATCTCTCCGGAGGAGGAGCTCTACCCGGGCGAGCGTTTCCACGACGACCAGGCCGAGTGCGATGGCGACGGCGAGGAGGAGATGATGGCGGAAGGCGACTGCGAGACTACCGGCGAAGGCGAGGACGACGCGGGCGCCCGGGGGGCGGGGACTCGGCGGGCGCTGGACAATGAGAAGGAGGAGAGCGACTCGTCGGGCGAGCCGCCCAACGGGAGCGAGAGGGACTTTGCGTGGATCTCCTAGAAGCCCGCCGCCTCCCTTTTGAAACGCCGCAATCCACGGGAAGATCTTTCGGAGGCTCTTCCGGGAATCTCTTGACCCCGCGGTCAAATGGCGGCCGGGCCTCGCTTTGGGACGCAAACGTGGCGACGACAATTTGGAAAAGTACGAAAGAGGACGTTGCTGACGAAACGTCGTTTCCCGCTTACCTCTTTTTACCTCTGGTGCAGTTTTGCTCTTTCGGTCGCTGAGATCAGGGCCCGGGACGTTTTGGGCGCCGGACATTTTTGCCATCACAATCACCGTGTAAACCAGAAACGGCCGTCTGCGGCGAAGGACGCGGTCCGCGGCCGTGTCCCGCTCAACCTTTTTTTCCTCCGAGTGTATCGCGATGCTCCACGAGTCCCACTGCCACAGACTTGCACTTTAACCGCGCTGACCGAGCCGGCGCTTTACAATTTGCGATTGGACCCAAACCACTCGGCGACCGCACCTACCTTTAAAGCTCGACGTCCTCCTGACTGTTATCGGCGCATCGGAATCAGCGATCCTTTGTTGTCTTTTATCGCCTTTGCCCTCCGAAATCAAGCGAGGGGATTTCCTTTGACTGTCACTTTGTTTGCTACGCTCGCGTTGAGCCGTCACGCATGTACATAGAATCCGGTGGCCCGGAAATGGATGACAGCTGCCTTGCTTCGTTTTTGCAATTATTTGCCTCAGTACTCCCAAGATTGAGAATATGCAGACTTTTTCTCGTTTTTTTTTTTCTTCCAACGCTTGATCTTTTTTGCGGGTGAGGTCAAAGGCCCGGCCTGCGTTCAACATCTGACAAAAGGAGGCTGAAAAAGTGCGCTTGAAATTGCAAGTTTTGTTCTTGTTGGCTATTTATTGGATGTGTGAGTGCGTCCCTTTTCCTTCATGCTGGCGTGCGTGTCGTGAGGATGCTTGCAAAGTCTTTATTGCTTTCTTGATATTATTGTCATGTTTTTCAAGTGCGTTATTGACAATTGGACTGAGTCAGATGACAAGTCTTATGATTATCACGACTGTGATTCCTGTGTTTGATGTTATTCTTCTTATTGTTATTATTATTAGGGATGTTCGATATCACTTTTTTTTCAACGATACCAGTACATCAATACTGATACCGATTACCAATATTACTATTTTATACACAAAATCACCCCTCCCCCCAAAAAAGACATAATTTTCAAGAAAAAAATGTATCCTCCTGAGACCGAGCCTAGTTATTTGTGTCCATTATAGTGGACTTAGTTTTTTTGGTCTACAGCTTTGGACTCATTGAATCTACCCACCTAAGTGTCCTCAAAAGTGGACATCCTGCTCAAAAGTGGACATACTGATCTTTCCGATGATGTCTCATTTGTTTTGATGGGTTGGAATTAACGTTTCTGTCTGGCTGAGACAATTTATACACACCAGCGGACACAAATAGGCCGGGTCCCCGGAGGATCCTTCTGACAGCCAGCTAATGAATATGTGTCACTGTAGTGGACATTTGTTTTTGGCCACTATGTTTTGAAGTGACCATACAAAGTCCTAGTGTCCTCAGTCGGAGACATTCTGGCTTTTCAAATCATGTCTCATAGTTGGGTTTGATTTAAATAACTTTGTTTTCTTGCTTAGAGAAATTGAACATACTAGTAGATACAAATGAATAGACCTGCTCCAGGAGGACATATTCCAATACCCCCTCAAGAGAATATAGCATTTTTTTTCTTACAATTTTGTCAAATTAATGGCAGTTTTCTTTTCCTCAAATTATAATTTTTCCTTTGTGATTGTAAAACTGCTCTAAGAGAACAGCAGACACCAGTATAGATTGCCATCGTGAGTACCTTGAAATAAGACCAGGTATTAGCCCGATGCTGATATTTGGTAAGGCTACTCGTCCATCCTTTATTATTATTATTATTATTATTATTATTATTATTATTATTATTATTATTATTATTATTATTATTATTAAGTGCTGGATGCGAACCTTTGTTTTGTTTTAATTTGGGGATGCTTTTCAAATTGTACAATTAAAAAAAAAAAATCGCTTTTATACTTGCCTTGTTGTGGACAGCAAGCCATGGGGCTTTTCTCAATCTTTTTATTGTGCCAGTTGACATTTTTTGACGTATTTTCTTTTTTTCTATATGGGGGGGGGGGGGGGGGGGGGCACTGTTAACCGTCTTTGATAATGGATTGAGACATATATTCTGCACAAGCTTTTTGCATCGCTAACGTACACTAATTGATGAATACCGAACCAAAAACAATCGAGTACCTTTGTATACAGAAGTGCTTTTGTCGCATAGTTTGTGTGTGCAGGTGCTTTTGGCTATATTTGCTGTGCATTAGTTCTTCTTCTTCATGTCATGCTTTGATAACGTGCACGTTATCGTCTTTGTCCGGGTGACTCTGAAAAGGGCTGCGTGGCGAGTTGAGTCAAAAGTGGAACAAGGAACCATTTTGGATGTGTGAATCCGGGGATGGCCTACCTAATTTGATTAGTGTTTTTTTTTGTTGTTTTTTTTAATCAAATTTGTCTGATCTGATATTTGCCATTGGGTTAGGGTGAGGGCGCCACCAAGAATCTGGGGATTGGATTTCAATGAATGTTCATGATGTATGCAAAAGTGGAACTGACAATTGCGGAATCAAGATTTTTGACAGGGAAACCCGTCGGGACGTATTTGCAGTTGGCAAATTGGAAGTTTCACGCTTCCGTGGAAGGAGCCTGCGGGTGTGTGTGATTGTGTGTGTGTGTGTGTGTGTGTACGTGCGCGACCCCTGCACTCTTCTCATAACCTCAGCCTCGTCTTCTTCCTCATATACCGGGTCAGGAAAACGTCTGCCATCAACCTCCTCAAAAATGTGCCTCAATGACCTTTTGACCTGCGCGCTTGTGAGACAAGTTGGCATCAGACGAAATATTTCCCCACCAGATGGAGATTCGCCTTCCTGTTTGTGTGTTGTTGAGCAAATGTGTGTGTGTGTGTTTGTTTGTGCATTGCCAGTGTTTGTTTGTTCATACCAAAGCGATGTCTTCTTCAGCATCTGCGCACAACTCTCATTCCACGCAATGCAAAACTGGAAGTCTTCTGCTAAGTGCAAAGGATTATGGGTATTTTAGGGACGTTGACAAATCCTCATTTTGCTGATTGACACGCGCTAATCACAAAGCCATAGATATGGGTATAGCGATAGTAGACTATATTTCAAAATGGCCGCTTTTGACTTTAGAGTTTGTTCTTCTAAGAGTGACGTGTGTATACCTTCATGTATATGGATTTATATGACTATGATATTTATTTTCTCAATTTTGAGGGGGTCTTTTGATTTGTACAAGGTCGCACTTGAAGCTTGAGCTTTGCTTCTTTTCACTGGGAATATTGTTTAGTATGAAACAAACTTTATATTGGTGATATAAAACCTGTGTTTGTAACAAAATGTGTTGAAATAATCCAAAAAAAAAAAAAAAAGCCAACAAGCTCTCCTGTCCTTTTTGGTTTCGTTTTTGTTTTGTTTTGTTTTGTTTTGGGCAGAGTAGTGCTCTTGTGCAGATAGTCTGAAAAAAGTTGCAATCTAAAAGTTGCAAGTTTTTTCAGACAGTCAACAACCTTTAGCCTCCAGTTTTGATGTTGGCCAAATGGCCGTGCAAGCTAACGTCATGTTTCGTGGAAGAATGAGCTTGATTATTATTTGCAAAAATCAATCAGTCTCAATAAATTTTACAATTGCTGCTGTAAAAAGATGTTTCGTCCGTGCTGTCTTTTTTTGCTTAGTAGACTGCTGTCCACAAGAGGGCGCTAAAGACGTCAAGTAACCCCAAACCCCTTTTTTTCCTCAAAAACAAGTGGCGGCGGGTCAAATAAAAGCGACAATGTATAACGTTTTTCAAGTTTTTAAAGCTGGTCGATTTGAAACCATAAACCTAATTTGCAACCCTTTATTGAAACTCCAATCCTAGTTTGAGACTCTAACCCCATCTGGTAACCCTAATTTGAATATCTTAACCTAGTTTGCATATCTCTTTAATACTAATCGAGTTTAAGATCACATTTTGAAACCTTAACCCTGGTTGGAAATCCTACTTTGAATCCCCAAACTTTGTTTGATTCTCTCATTTGCAATCTAAATTATGGTGTTTTTCTGGGGGTTTGGTAAAAAAGAAAAAAAAAAATCAAAAAGTGAATGCCTTTCTCGACACATTTTTTTTTTAAAGACACAGAGTTTTACAGTAGGGTTTCATATTAGGGTTGGCTTACAAAGTTTAGTGTATTAAAGTGGCCTTTTAAATGTCTGACAAAACGGTGGTCTTTTTTCATTCAGAAAGATAAAACCTGACTGCATGATCTTTATTTTTCCCTTCAAAAAATCTTTTGAATGTTTATCAATCCTACTTTGAAATAATTGTCATTTATATTCTCCTCCAAAAATACTTATTACATGATCATTTGTTTAAAAGTAGAATTAGGCTTTCTAAGTAAGGAATTGATTCGAAAGTAGGATTAGGCTTTTAAAGTAGGACTTCAAATCGGGTTTAAGGTTTCAGAGCAGGGTCCAAATTAGGGATTCTAACTAGGTTTTGGTCTCCAAGTAGAGTTTCAAACTAATATTATGTGTTTCAATGTAGAGGTAGCATTACAAAGTGCTTCTTTTCTCTCTCTTTTTTTTTTTTTTTTTTTTTTTGAGCAGGCTGGAAGGGACTTTTTCGTCCCGCCAAACCTTGTCAAGAAGGGCCGTGTTGAAAAATGTCCACCTTACACAATATGACGCATTATCTGCTTAGTTTTTCCACCCGAATAAGAAATCTTACCAGCATTTTTGTTCCATTTCCATTTTATTTTCTTCCGCTCACATTAGGTCACATGGCTTAAGTGACGCTCGGTCAGCATCGCAAATGCACAAACATCGGCGCTTGACATTCACACACAAACGCCTGGCTTCGTCTTTCTTCGTCACCGCCGTCAATGATGACAAGCACACTCCCACTTAGTCACGTGTGGTGTGGTAGAAATACAGTAAACCGATGGAGCATTTATTCCAGAGCCTTGATAACCACGCGAATAGCTGCGTAGCTAGTTACCGACTACTAATGCCCTACCACTTTTGCCCTACCAGAACACAAAACCACACAGGTGTACGCATAACCCCTAACCTAGAAAACTACTGTGCTAATCTAGCAACAACTGCTAGGCATGTGTCAGGAACTTGTAATAGTCGTGTACTGTTATATTATAACCTGATATAGTAAAATTTGGAACTACATTTGTAGTGCTATTGTATTCAGCAACTCCAGAAGGCGTGACATTTGATGTAATTCAGGCCCGTCAGAAATAATATTAATGACATTGTACATTCAAAATGACAAACTAAAGTCATCTACTTTTGTAAAGGAGTCAAAATAATGTGTGTGTATTTTAGTAACTGTGCAGAACTTTGGTCAGCCCTTTGAAGTTGTTTTTAAATGTGATTTATAAATAGACTAAAACAATTTAGGAATAGATTGCATCATGTTCCAATTAATTTGCTCTTAATTTGAAAAGAAAACCATAATGGTCCTTAAATTACATTTGCTGAAACCCTGTTAAAATGTCACCTCACCCCTCAAAGTGCCTTCCCTTACACCCATTTGAGGACCACAGCAGTAGCCCACTGGATATCAAGGATATTGACTAAACGCTCCATGTGTTTCCATAGTGACGGCATTATTACATTGCAGCAAGGTATGACTGCAGATAGAAGGCAACGCAGTCTGTAACAAAGCCCTCACTGTCATATCTTCGAAACTTCAGCCAACAATTCAATCAAAGATAAACAAAAAAAACAAAATGCTCAACAGCCATGAGAAAAAAAAAACAAAACAAAAAAAGGTCATACGTAAAGGAAGGAAGGAATCGAGAAGAGCTGCCTATGCAGTGCGTGAGGGTAGATTTGGAAAAAAATTGCTGCTGATGCACAATTTTGACATTCTGGAAAAAAAAATCGTGGGCATCCTCGGTGCACATTTGAAGGGTTCCATTAGCTTAACTTGCTGGCTTGGGGGGGGGTCAGCAAAGTGTTTTTTTTTTTTTTGTTTTTGTTTTTTTTTTGGGGGGGGGGGGGGGGGGGGGGGGGCACAGTAAAGCTGCAAGCAAAACAAAGGAGACTCCTGAAAGCCAATTGACTGATATTACTTTAACGTCCATGTGACTAGTAACATTCTTCATTACTTCTTCATTACTAGTGCCATTTTTGGACTCTTAGTGAATGATGGACATCAAGGATACTGAGAGGAAAAAAAAAAGGATATTTGTTATACTGTATTTCCATATGTTGTTATAATCTGTACAAATATAACCTTAATTTTCTTGTACTAGTTGAGATAGGCGCCAGCAAGCCTGTGACCCCTGTGGGGATAAGCGTCTCTGCAAAATGGATGGATGAGTAGTCCCCTCTTAGCCCTCACTTGTAAGAAAATTTGGTACATTACTAGCATGACTGCGTCTGACGACTAGTAACATTATTTATCCATCAATGCTGCCATTTTTGGACGACTGGTAAAACATGGACATCAAGAATAGGAATAACTTTATATCCGTTGGTACCCTTCCAACTTGTCTGACCAGTGAAGTGCTTAACTAATTGATGCAAGCATCACTAGTAATTAGCAGAAGTCATTTAGTGCTGTTTTCCCTCACAAGAAACTCACGAGAGCGCTGGTTTTCAATGTTTGTTCGAAGATGCATAACTTCAATGAAAAGTTATGGACTTTAAAAAATGTTTTCAAACAGTACACTGTGACACTCGTGCGTTATAAAAAAAAAAACTGCAAGTACAACTAAACTCAGCAACTCTAGAAAATTGATGTGTAACAACAAATATTTTTCTTTTTCCTGCTCGTCTATCAAAGAATATGACGTTTTGCAAAGGAGCCGCATGTTGTGACATGTTCCAATTAATTTGCTCTTAATCCGAAAAGAAAAATGCAGTGTTCTCATGGTGGCATTTAAAAACATTACATTCGATTTGCTGAAACCTGCAGACACTTAAACTTTCACATACGCACTGACATGACTTCATGTACCCCTAGAAGTACGCGCACACCCTTTTGAGAACCACTGTATTAAAGTCCCAGAAAAACCAGCTGGTGCGTGGCATTTTCTTATATGTGAGGACAGATTGTGCATTAGTATATGGACGCCTAATTATTAAATGCACACGCCGCTTTTCATAGAAAGGCAGTGGTGGATAAAAAAAAAAAAAAAAATTACCAGCAAGAAATAGTCCTTACAAGATAGTACAAGATAACGTGTTGTTCTACATGAGTGTACCAGAACAAGGACCTTAAGCTGGTTGTTGGAATGAGCAAGGCAGGAATACAACTCACGCATGAATGTCCTGCCTTACAAACAACTTGACCATGCAGGAAAAAAAAAAGCAACAACAAAAAGAAGCAAAGCAGAGCTGGTGAGTAGAATTTCAAGTTTTAACACTTGTTCCACTGCAAAATCGAGCAATACTGCACCTTGCTGCCAGTAAATATGACCAAGCAGCGCGGCCAAAGACGCCAAAGTGGCGTTGAAACATTTGGATGCCAAAATCATTAGTGGAGGCAGTACACACTAGTCGGCAAGATACAATAACCAAAACATGTTTTATTTTTTTGTAAGTTTTACATTCAACAGGTTTTCTTTTCCTCCACCTTGTCCTCAAAGCTACAATAGAATCTCAAAGCGTGAGTCAAGTCAAAATTTGTTTCTTGCAATAATCCGTGCCCCCGCTAGTCTCAACTACAGAAGTGCGGAGCTGCCAATATTTTTGGCTGACACTCTTTCGAACATACATGTAAATATGTTAGAATCCACTTGCTAATGTCTTTGAATGCTTTTTTAAACAAGTTCAAGCATACTTGCTAATACGTTGAAAAATAGTAGCCAATACAATTGAACATACACAAGCAAACAAACAAGAAGGCTTTTTGAGAAAAAGTGTCAACCCATATACTAATTTAACCATAAAAATTACGAATAATGTTTACTTCATTTTCAGACTTCAGAGTATAAAGGCTTAAAAAAGTGATGTTAGCATTCAGCCTACAAGTACTTTTTAACAGCTTTGAAAATATGTTTGAAAGTATTTGCTAATGTATGTTCAAACCTACTTGAAACATACTTGCGAACATATTCGGATGCAGGTGGAGGCTAAATGCATTTTTTTTCTTTAGTGCTATGAGGTTATGACATTATGGAGAAAAAAAAAGGAAATGCACATAATAATTACCCATTGCAATGACTAATACATAATGCTGAGATACTTAATTTTCAGGTGTATTATAACGCAGGGAAAATGCTAATAAAAAGGTAGTCTTCTAATGCGTTTGCTGGTCAAAAATCCACATTGGCAGCTCCTCAATTCCGTAGTTTCGACTTGTGGGGCGTATAAAACATATAACTGCAAAGAACATTTTTGACTTGACTTCCACTTTAACGTATGTTCACAACAGGTTCTCAAATCAATGTAAAAAAAAATAAAAAAAAAATTATATATATATATATATATATATATATATATATATATATATATATATATATATATATATATATATATATATATATATATTCGGAGCATTTGCGCTGTAAAAAAAAAAAAAGTTTCCTTTGAAAATACAGAAACAACAACAGAATAATGTACGAAAAAGCGCCAGGGTTGGCTTTTATGCGGCATATGTACAAAAACAAAAGTCCTGAAGCTGCAAGTCCAACTGACACATGTTTGGCTAACACCGACAGATGACGACCCGCTTCGCCCTCGCCCGCCCATCGGCGCTCTCCCATCATCTTTGGGTGTGTGAATATACCCCGCGTAGCAACGAGCAACCTCGGTGAAACGCTGTCACGGTGACACCCTGACGGCCACATTAGTGCAAGACCAAAGGTGGACGGGAGACGCCCGAGGCGCTTGAGCTCCACGTGCTGGTGGAGGAGATGGAAAAGTTGATGGGGTTGATGCTCCAGCTGAAGTCCCAAGACGGATGTGGGTCACGACTCAGCCGGGTACTGTCGATCGGGGGTGTCCAAACTCTGGCCAGACGTCCGCATTTTTAGCAGTTCACAGCAAATATTAAAACGTACAATTGGCATGGCCAACTACAGAGTTACAAAATGGGTGACACCTACCACAAATGTTCATTCATTGCTTTCAGAAGCACTTTACTTGATATGCAAAGACGCTAAGGTACGATTTACAACAACAACAAATAATTACCTGCCTCGAATTTGGCGCATGCCGACGCTCACAACTCAAAACAGACTGCAAATCATCTTGCCCAATTAAAATGAATGGAATGCCATTAATTCGTTCCGGCCTAATTGGAAAAACACCACATTTTCGTGTGTCTTTAAATGAGGAAAAATAGAAGTCCTTAGCAATGCCTGTAAGAAAAATATACACGTTTTAATGTGACAATATTTACAAGCGTGTCCTCCTGAGACTCGGCCTATTCATTAGTGGACACAATCATTGGACTCACAGGAGCTACCCGACTAAGTCCAAACGTGCTCAGTAGAGGACATCATGGCCTTACCCATGATGTATCATTAAGACAAAATGGACACAAGAGTGGACACAAATTAATAAGCTTGGTCTGAGAAAGATATGCACTTTATCCTCTGTGAAGAACAGCAACAATTGTGGTTTATTAAGAAATGATGTATGTATGATGTATGTTCGTCTCTATATATAAATATCTGTCTGCGCACTGAAAAAAAGACATGAGCTTAACTTAGAAATATTGTAGTCCGTCACAGCCAATATTTAGGCTTCGATCTATGTATACAAATTCAAATGGCGTTACACCAATTAATCAATCAATTTATAAATATTAAATGGGTGTTAAACCCATTGAAAATTTAGAAATGATTTGAAGCCGGAACATTGGCTGTGATGGATTACTTTAATATTTTTAAGTTACTTTTTTCAGTAAATTATACTGCCCCTGGTGGACAGAATAATTAAGAACTAACTACAAGTTAGTGGTATTTCCATTCATCTTGATTGAGGAAAGATTAGGCATTAAAAAAAAATTAAAATCGTATCTGAAGGAACCACAGCAAGTAAATTGAAAGTAACACCTGCTTAGGCGCTGTTCAGCTTTCAAAAATTTGCTCGTTTTTATGGCGAGCTCTCCCGATTGTTTTTGTGCTTCGGCCATAACAGTGTCTTGGATAAAAACGTCTTTTGCTGCCACCTAGTGGCGTTTTGGTGCCAAGTGCCGATGTAGACCTCAGAGGAGCGTCTTTTTTTTTCAGACAATAACTTTTACAAAAGAAAAAAAAAAAGTGCCACAGTAGCGTGGCAACTATTCCGGCTATTCCTTCTCTTGTTGACGGATTGCTGTGTCTTGAATTAAATATTCAGAAGAAGAACAAAAGTATGTTTTGATGTTTGGGCGGAATAGGTTTGGACACCCCTGATCAGCACACACATTGATAGAGGAGAAGTTTAAAAAAAAAAAAAAGTGCTTGCTTTGCAAAATTATCGCCAGGGCTGCTCGTTTATCTTAATGACTCGTTGTGGGAACACACACGTGAGTAGCAAGGCCAGTCAAGCGCAGATGAAGGTTTGAAGGCGTTGCAACGAAGCTCTGAATTCCTCTGAAGCAAGTACCACACTGGAGGAAACGTGACGAAAACAAAAAGAAGATTAACCATTGTAAGGACGGGAGGCATTTGAACCTCAATCCCTGATATTTTTGGGAGAATCGCTTTGAAATTGGGTGTCTGGTATATGTCAATGGAAAGGAAAAAAAAAAAAGTTTCCGCGAAGTGCAATGTAGTGCAATTTGATTCAGGCAAGTATAGCTTTCCGTTTTTTTTCTGTTCTTATCATTGGCACTTTGTGAGGTTTATGTCTCATGAGGTCAGCCAATCACAGGACGACAGAGTTAGCTTATCACTTTACTGGAGCAGAAAGAAAAAAAAAATTGAAGAAACATGGGAACTTAGAAGAAACTATTCATGCATTTGGGCAAGCGTAGGAAAAAAAAAAGGATGCTTCCATGGCAACAGAGGGCAAAGGTCACCTGCTCTGATAGCCTGTGTGTTTGTCACGTTTCTATGACAATGCGGGGCTGAGTGGAGATCGGCACTGAAAAAAAAAATGTGCGGACATATTGATCTTGCATCATTTAAAATTTTAAAAACTAAAAAAAAAACCCACAACAGAGTAAACAAAAAACGACAACAATTTCACTTGCTAATAAGGGGATATTGTCAAGAGCTTCTTGGGTCTTTGAATGTAGTAGTAGGAAGTATACAATAATTAGCAAAACGTCCACCTTGAAGAAAAACAAAAAAACAAAAACTAACATACTACATTGATTATCAAAGGTTTAGTCTACTTTCATCACAACAATCACCAGCGAGCGGCCTTTAGCTTGACGTAGCCAATCACAAAGCTGCCGGGTACTTCGATCGAAATGTCTTGATTGTCACTGGCTAGGATTCTCCTCAGCTCGCTCGCATGTCTTGGACCTCCCAAGAGGAAATGAACATCAATTTGTGATTAAATAAAGAATTTTCCCTCATTGGCTAAACTAAAAATCCATCAACATAGTTGAACGTAAAAAAAAAAAACATCTGAGGACTAACTTTCGGCTGATTATAAACCAAGTAGAAGGTGTTAAGATGCTGCATTAGAATTTCTTTGATTAGGACTGGTGGAACGTCATAAACCCAGTGAAGGATCACTCGGAGGGTCGAAAAGACAAGAAATGTTCCAGTCGAGTCAGGTTTGTTAATGCTAAAATTTCACTGCATTAAAGGAGCGGTGATAAAAAGTCTGCACACCCCTGTTCAAATATCTTCCAGAGAGCCTTCTTATTCATTTGTGTCTGCTGTTTTGGACATTTGTTTTGACTCATTCGCACCACCCTACTGCATCCCGATCCGATGTCGGATATCAGTCCGATATCAGCAAAAAAAAAAAAAAAGGGGCTGGTCTATTTCATTGTTCTGTCTCGACTTGACATTCAGGCAAGGCGATTGGCTGAGAAGACAACTCGAGCTTTTTCAATAAAACAATTGTCGTTATGAAATCGACTAGTACTCAGAATTGGACACCTCAGACTAAAGCACGAGTGAAGGCTAAAAAAAACAAAAAAAAATGCCAGGTTTCAGTTTTAATAAGTTAGCTTCGTAGGGTAGCACCAATGAGTCAAAAAATAGAGATGAAAAACGACAGTGGACACAAATGAATGTGCTGGCTTTCAAGTAGATATATTAAAAAAATAAAATTAAAAAAACACCTGACATAAGCATCGGTGTGTAGACTTTTAATATCCACTGCATGTTAGTATCACGGTTTGTGTGCGGGAGGGGCTTGAAAAAGCAAATACATATAATTCACGGTGATGAAAAACAATCTCTTGTCAGAATCTCAGAAGATGGGCTGTCAAATGAAAAACAAAGGAAAAGCATAGCTTCTGCGCCTGCACTTCCCTTAACCACGACAACACGAACGCAAGAAAGACAAAATTCCGCGTGTTCTAATCCTGCCGATTGCACGGTGCAACTGCTAGTTGCTACAATAAACTCTCTATAAGAAACACGTCTCCTCTCTCTCAAGATTACAGTGAGACTTGTACAAGTCGAGTCGTTTCTTCAAGGTGCATAACTCTAGGTTAAAGAAGAGCGGGGAAATATAGTTCTTGTATTTTGTACATCTCTTGAGCATATTTGTGGAAGGTGAAAAGGAGAGAATCTTGTGGTTTTGGCTGCGTGTGTGTACGGCGCGGCACGGTTGCCAAAATGTAACGATAAACGTCTAGCTGGCCGCAAAGATTGAATGAATACACGGAAAACGTGGGAGAAATCAACCATTTTTGAACCTGTTTGGAACGCGACGGCGGCTTGGCCAGTTTTACAACGATTTGTGAACCCGTCTGCTGATCCGTCAGCAATAGCTTACATCATGCTGCTAGTGTGACCGGCTGCAAATACCAAAAATATTTGTCGTTTTACACAGAGTGGAAAAAAGTGAAAATATCATCTGAAATTTCCCGATTCAAAATGAAGGTTTCTGTCCGACCTCCCCCCGTCAGCCGCTATTCATCAACAGTGAGCGAGTGAAAAGTCTCAGTCTTATGAAAGAAAGCTTCAAAACCAGCAGAAAGTTCCTTTTTCTCCGTATTTTTTTTTCTGTTTGGAAAGAAAAAAGAGCAGAGTCAAACCTCCCGCTGCTCTGCAGGAGGCAGCGCTGAGAAGCAGAAGAAGAAGCCCGCTCCAGCGCCCGCCGTCAGCGTCTCGTCGGCCGGGGCGGGGACTAAAAGTGTGAGGAGGCTCTTAGTCGGTGAATCTCTGACAGGCCTTCTTCCAGCGACAGGCCGTGCACCACATTTCTTTCTTCTCCATGCCGTACACCTTTCGGCATTTCTTGGCCTCCCCGCGCGGTTTCCTGGGTGCCAGCACATGGGAAAGACTTCAGTCAGGGGTGTCCAAACCCGGTCATCGAGGGCCGCTATCCTGCATGTTTTTGTTATTTTTGTTCTCCGTCGCATCTGGTGACAAGCCTTATGATGATCCTGATCATTTGAGCCAGTTGCGTTGGAAGGCAGGAAATACCAAAAGCATTCAGGATAGGACACCCCTGATTTAAGTACCGTATTATAAGGCGTACCTAAAAGCCTTAACTTTTTTAAAAAGCTGATGGCGCGCCTTATAATCGGGTGCGCCTTATACATGGATCAATATTGACATTGGATTGATAAAGTAAGCTTTACCTGTTTCTTTTGTGTGTTTACAGTTGAACAAAGTTGGTCATATTGACATTGAGTTATTATGCTATTGAGAGTTCAGAGTTATTATTTGAGTTATTATTGTTATTACTCTGAGTATTACTAAATTGAAACAGTTTTAAAACATGTCATTAATTGAGGGTGAGCCTTATAGTGCGAAATATGTAACAAATATGTTTATAGACGTAACAAATACATTCCACAAATATTTCATTTATAGGTAGTACACTAGCAACTTCAATTAGCCAATAAAACAAATTGAAATCAATAAATATGTGAAGATCAAATAATCCCTCTACTATGTTCTTCAGTATTGTAAATCAACTGTAAATACTGTAAATCAAAAGTAGTATGGCTTCAGAGAAAAAAAGAGCCACCTCTCTGGCTGTATTGGAACTTGTGGAAGACATTGCTACTGATTTCTATTGATGGAAAGAATTCACTATAAGGACTTTTATTGACTTAAAAAAAAGCTTTGGATACAGTTGCTCATAGTATACTAATGGATAATTAGCTCGGAGTGGCGTACAACTGGATTAAGAGGAATCAGTATGTTACAGTATGTACTGTGCAAGAGGAGCGCGTTGCTGCATACCTGTTTCCCGACACCGACTTTGGCGTGGGCATGATTAAAGCGTGGTTCTTGTTAACAGTGCCATTTGTGCTGGATGCCGGCTGCCGCTTTTCGCCGATAGTCACTGTGCGCACGTGAGTCACCGCGGGCCCCTGTGCAAATAACAAAACACAATATGTCAGTCCAATTTGATACGTGACTTTAAATTGAGATCATGATTGAATTTCCCCTCGAGGGGATATCATGATAGTGGTAAATTGAAATGTAAAAACTCTGACTTCGTTTTCGCTGCGAACTTTGGTTGATATTTACAGGAAACTTTCTTCGCTTTTTCACTCCGGTAAGGCCGCCCACGCTGCAGAGCTGTAGCTGACCTGAGACCTTTTTGATTCCCGCGTTGATCTCCAAAACCGCCTCGGCTCGGCGCACAGCATTTGCAAAATGTGTTTACAATGTTTTTGTGGGTCTCGGTGTGTATGCGCACATGCATTCACGAGGGCTGAACTGTTTTAGGGAAAAATTTGTATTGGCATTTTGGACACACCGCACCAGATTATAAACTGTAGTGTCAGACATTTAAACAAAAATATATATTTTTTTTAATGCTATAGTTTTAAAAACCTTTTGGGGCATAGGCATAGTAAAAAATAAATTAATTAATTAAAAATAAATTTAAAAAAAACCCAGATAAAGCAGTATTAAACCATAAGCCACAGTGCTTAAATAACGAGAAAGGTGTGGTTTATAGTCCAAAATTTATGGTAGTTTTTTTTCTTTCTTCTTGTCCTCTTTGTCATTGCTGACCTTGACTGTTAGCGTAGCCGTTAGCGTGCATGTGCTAACTTGCTAATGTAGCTAAATTGCTAGTCTTCTAAGTTGGTCCCTACCATGCGCTAGACATCCCGTCGCATGACTTACCTGGTAGGCATGGTCAGTGCGGATGTGGCAGAGCGTGGAGGGAGCCGATTGGCTGAGCGGAGTGGGGGCGTGGCTGTGCGCTCCATTCATGTTGAAGTGCTCCGAGTGAGGGACGTCGGCTAGCGGCGGCGGAAAGATGGGCGGGGGGGCAGCCGTAGTGGGCGAGGTGGGCGTGAGGCTGGACAAGCCCTCAGTCAGGCTGTCCATGTTGACCTCGATCTCGGAGTAGTAGAAGTCCTCTTCCCCGTCGCTGTAGTCCGAGTCGCTGTTACGCCTGGAAGGAAGCCGCGGTGACTCATGAGGAATATTCTAGTATCGCTGCTTATCTTTTCATTTTAAAATTCAACAGTCAAGCTAATGCTTGAAATGATCATTTGAAGGCTTCCTATTTTACAAATTGTTGTGCATTTTTCAAGCAATAACTTCCATTAATTCCTAATGAGACAAAGGTTCACTAAAAGTTGTTAATTGACCATTCTTATTGTACATTCAATTAGGGCTGGCCAAGTACTGATACCAAGTATTTGTATCAGCCGATACCAGGCCTTATATGAAGGTTGTTACTCGCAATGAAAGCCAGTACTAGTATCAGTTTTCTGACCACACACTATAAATTACAATTACAAAATAAATGTCATGTTTTTCTTGAATTTTAAGAAAAATCTTACATTGTAACAGATAGGCCTTTTGTTTAAATTATCTATGGAAGATTTTTGTATCAAAAGCACTAGTGGTATCGGATCTTGGTTTCAGAATGGATGATTAATTCAAGTTGTTGTGTTGATATCAGTCTGGAAAAAAAAAAGTGGTTCTGACCATCTTCAAAACGATTTTCAAATTGACAAAAATCTTGCATTTTAACAATAAAGTTCCTTGTGTATCCCAAAGACACTTTCAACAAGACACATTTACATCATCTCCTTTAAAAATCCATAATGTTCAGTCAGATAATTAAATTTGCATGACATATTATTTTTTTTTATTTAAAAATTCAACCCTTTCCCAAACAAATTTTCTCCAAAATTATCCCTATTCAATCTCAGTGGCACATATAACGAAACCAACCCTATTTGAAATGTTCAACACATTGAATTCATTTCTGCATCTTCATACAATTTCTCTACACTGCAAATGTCTAGTCCATCCAATTATCTATACATGGGCCGAAACCTAAACCTGCTCACTATATTGTCAATATTGAGCTTGGATATTACAGTAGATTATGATATGAGAGAAAGAGGGGCTTCTGTTTTGCTCCGTATATCTTAGTAGGGTAAAATAACATTATGGTCAAGCTCTGAACCGCATCTATTTTGGCAGATTCAAGTTATTACCGGTTCCTTATGCTGCTTGCCAGCAGGGGGCAGTAAAAGTCAACGTGAGGCAGTGGTCGCGGGGCAAGCAACAGAAAAGTTATACTGATACCAGTATGGATTGCCAGTCAGGGAGCTACTACTCATTTTTAGTACATGGGAAGATATTGGTTTCAAAGGAAAAAAAAACACACTCAAATGCCAACTTTTAATTATGTTTACATTTTTTTCGGGATATGTTTAGAGAGCAACTTTTCAGATTTGCCTAATGTTGGTGTTCTAAAATTCTTGTTTACAAAAATGCTAAACAACACAAATCTTAGTTGTCAAATTCAAATCAATAATTCAGAGAGGTCCCAGGACCATTGGCATGTCTTAAAAAGTTGGACAACCCCTTAAATAAGTAAATAGATCCCTACAGTCGTCTACAGTAAATAAAGTTCTCTAATATCTCAAAATAAGAGCAGTTAAAAGTTTACCCTATCTTTGTTTTAACTGAACCTAAATTAAGGCTGCAGCGTATCATCACTTTCTAATAGGCATGCCCATATTAGATTCTGACGGTATGGTAACCTTGAGGCCTGAGCAACTCTGATGTCATTGTTAATCAAGAAATGAAAGTGGCCATCCCTGATGGATTAAAATCAGGTGGAAATTGCTGCAAATTCCACAAATAAGTCAATTGTGTTTAGGCTACTAGAGGTGCATGAAGCAAATTATTGTAAAGAATTTTTAGGGTCGGTTTCCCCTTTATGTTATATGTGAGCATCGAAATGAAACAGAGCAAAAGAAAGCACTGTGGTCAAATGAAACCAAAGTGAGCTCTCTGGCATCAATACGCCATGACTCGTTTAGAAACGGGGGGCGGGGGGGATCTGAGAACGACCGAAAGAATTCCCACACATTTCCCATTGGCCACGGTTAAGCATGGAGCTGGACACATTTCATTTTTGTGCTGCTATTATGCAACTTCACTCCAATGAAGAGCCAACGAACATGTGACAGAAAAAGTATACATCTGGGCCAACAGAGCAAAAACGGCCCTCAAGGAGGAGCATATTAATGCGATGGAGTGTTTGAGTCAGTCTCCAGAAATCAACACAAAATCAAAGCAACGGAAGAAGCTGAAGCTTTGAGAGTCCAGGTGGCAACCAAGAAACTTGAAGCATTTAGAGACTTTCTGTAAAGAGGAGTTGGCCCGAATGCCTGCTAAAAAGCTTGTTTTCTCCACTTAGGAGAGGAAAAAATGCTCGTTTCATTGAATTATTGATTAAACAATGAGATTTGTGATTTTGAAGGACTTTCTATATAGCAGCAGACTGCGGTTCACTCAATATTACTGAACAATAAAGCACCCCTTATGTACTGTACTACCTACTCGGTAGGTCAAATTTACGGAGAAGAATTTTTTTTCGTTTATGGTTTTTCAATACGGCATTTGTTTTTTACCTTTTTTAGTTTTGTTAAACAGTATGTCTTCATTTTTTTGTTTCCTATGTGTTGTATTTTTTGGTTTATGTGTTTTAAGGTTGCAAAACCCCATACCACACCCTTAATCCCATTTTGTCAGACAGGCATGCACATTTTCTTACATTTCTCGAGTGTTGGAGCGAGGGAACGCCGTATCACAATTTCTGATTCGGATACAACTCACCCCAGGTGGACGGTGCGGATGTGTCGCTGTATTCCTGAGGAGGTGCTGAGGACCTTTTCACAGTTCTTCCACAAGCACTTGAACATCACCTTCATGGAGTTCTGAAAAAAGGTAGGAGGTCAGAAGATTTAGGACCTAACATGATAATGACATACTTCCTCTTAACACTGTTCATTTTACAGCATCAGCAATCTTTGTGTTGGCCTGTTAGCAGGCCGCTAATGAAACTTCAGTGAGAGGATATGATCCAGATTCCTCTGGGCACCCTCTAACTGGAAGTCTCAGCAGAAAGGACTTTGAGGCGTATTGGACGCTGCCCTACAGGGGGTCTAGCTCTCTGCCTGTTAGAACAGCCAGCTGCTGAAATAGACCGTATAAATGAAAAGATCAGACAAATTGAATCTGTTATCCCTGCTCATATCCTTGAAAATGAGAAAAATAAAGACACTTTGCTAAGCAAACTTCCTGTCAGTTTGGTTTAAAAATGCAAATGCCTGTTACTGTATATGGACACATACTGTATGTTTGTATTAGGGCTGCAGTTAATGGAACTTGTTAGAATAGAGTGTTAAAATAGTTCATCTATCAACTAATCTGATTTTTTTATTTTTTTTTTTTTTTAAATGGACTATCGAATTCAGGCGAGTCACTATACGATCTCACTGTGATGTTAACTGAGCCAGCCTGTATAAAGATCTGGGTCTCCCCAGAGAATATGTTGTACTGTATCCCTCGTTTTAATCCATAAAATGATCAAACTGGAGACACAGGTAGCAATAGAAGGAGCGCCCGGAGGAAAGATAAAAACAAAAAATGGGATTCCCATTTACTAAAAGGCAGCTTGTTCTCATTTATTCAAGTTGAACCACCGCGTGCGCAGCTCACATCCATTTTTACCAAAAGCTTGGCTAGTTCATCCACAGGTAGATGGGAAATTACAAATATACTTAAGTACTTTTGTAAAATACATCAAAATGTCTGGCCTATTTCTTTACAAATAGCTTTTTTAATAAGAAGGAGACCTGTGGCTAATGCTGTCAATACCGGTACATATTTGTCTTGGTGGGCAAATTTAGCTGTTGCAGGAGTCCAGGAATCAATTCTCAAAAAATGTTTGTTAGTTGCAGCAAGGCATGCAATAAGTTCTACTCGGCACTTGATTATTTAGTGTATGTCAGGAAAAAGTCAGGCCAACCACAGCAAGTATTCATGCCAATTACGACAGTAACACACCACCAATGCGGTGAGAAGGCCAACTTCAAAATAAACCTGACCTTTCCAAATAAAATATGAAAATATGTGTACCATGGTACACATGGTATTTCGTAGATCCTGAATAAACTTGATTCATCACCAATGTCAACACTAAGTAGTCCTGAAATCAAGTTCATTTGCTAATCATTCTAATTAAAGCTGTTTAAAAATACTCAATATTGCGGACATGTATACGCTTTCTGTCGCCAGCGAATAGCGGCGGCTCCAATGTTAGCAGCTAGCCGTGGCAAGCATCATCAAATGCTATCCAGTAAAAATTGCTAATGCGATTCAGTCATCCCTTTGTTTCGTAAGCTAAATGAGGATTTATCGAAAATATCACTGTTTCTCGACAGTAAAACTGTCTTTTTGAATTTAAGTATATAAAAAAATGTAATCCTAAAAAACATGATTTACTATAAAATTGATTCATACCTTCGCTTCAACAGTTGTATCGTTTGAATTCATAATTGTTATTCACCCATTTTAATTGTATCCAAAAACCAGATTCTTTGATCGACTTTTCAGTAGGACATCTGAACACCAAAATATTCAGCTCTATTTGAGTAAATGTGTTCCAGTAACTTAGAGCGTATTAGTCTAATTTTGATACGAAACTCTGAGGCTCATCGTGCAGGAAGAAGAGAATGTTTCTTTTCTTTTTTTTTTTGTCTTTTTCTTAATTTAGGGGCCGGCAACTGTCCAGTGAGCAGGCATGGGCTTGCCCTGGCCCTAATGAAAGAAAGTGGGTGTGTACTCTCGCAAATTTTCAACAGCCGCTACAGAAGAGGGCGTGAGGAGGGGGTCGAGGCCGGTTTGTGTGCGCAGTTAACCCATACACGGCGTCGACGTGTTACTACTCACCGGTGCTTGAAAGCTTCTAAACGATCCTCATAAACACTTGGCAGGGAAGCTCTTAAGTCCAACAAACACAAATCGGCTCATTCCTGCGGGGTTTTTCTTGCATTAACATGGTTATGCTAAGGTCGGCGACAACCGTGTTTTACAATCTTAACCGTCTGCCAAGAAAGGAATCAAAGAAAGTGTTCGACTTCCAGGGCTGGCGTGGAAATACTTGTCCTTGCCATTTTTCACAGCCTACACCTTTGGATAAAGCATTTCTCTTGAAACGTGTATTCAGCAGTTTCTGCGTCACAACGCATTTTACTGCTGCCCGGGTCCAATGAGGCCCAATAGTCAACACCCACAGATTTCACAATCGACGTACACTCCTCCGACGCTGCGTTGCCAGAGGAAATATTGAATTTCATTTGCCGACATGGTGTTCCTTTGTGTCTTCATACGTCTCTTCAGCCTGACTATCCTCATTGATAAACATCACTAAAACCTTCTGTTGCTTCTGCTCAAACGCCACATCTTGATCCTATCTCTGGCTGTCAAAACGTCATAAATCTGCTTAACTTAAATATGTAAGAAAAGAGGAAGTCAAAGCACGGGTTCTGTTGTCCCTAAAAAACATGCAAATGCTCAAATTACTATAGAAATGTGCATATGCATATGCAGGGCCAATAAACAGTTGGGTTAAAAATAACCCCAATTATGCGTCCAAAAAACCCCCCTCAGTATTTAGGTCAATTTGACATTACTTTCTGGGTTGTTTTGCACAAACAACCCCCCAAAAAAATCGGTCATTTGATATAAAAGTTTGACCCGCAATTGGGTCAGTTTTGACCCGTTTTTAGCGTGTGTATATTTATATTTATTCATATAAATGAGCAAATCCACCAAAACAGCCAATTGCTTTCGCTCTCAAAATGAACTGAAGTTCTTTCTTTTTGCGCAGGACACCTTTATAAAAGAATGTCATGTAATTGTATAATGCATTCATTTATTTAATTTCTGAGGACTCAAATGACACCGATATTGGAATGACCTCTACATATAAGCATTAACAAAAAATGTGAGATTTGTCTGTCAAAACATTAAGTCATTATTGCTGTGTGCAGCCTACTAAATGACACTTATGTATAATCCGTGGGTGGGTACAGTATGTGACGTCTCTCACCTACAAAGGCCACCCTTGATTTATGACCTCGTTAAACGCAGCCAGTGGGGAAAATGCTTGCTTGTCACCAAATAATTTGCACTCGTTAAACTTCTATCTGAAGTTACGAGGAAATAAGCCGTCACTATCCACTTCTATGGGTTTAGTATGAGGGCTTCACGTAATTTTAGAAATATCCTTTGGTTTACCCTAAATATTTCCACATAAATACTTTCACATAGTGTCTAATTTACCCCCCAAAATATCCATTAGCTGCAGTTGCTTTCTTTGTCGATGGCTCTCAAGACCTCTGCCCACCAAAATAAACAAAAGCTATCATTCTGTCATATAAAATTAAGCAATTATTCCTCGATTTGACGAGACATTTCTGCCCTTGGATTATTTGGTCACTTTACGACCGATAAAATCTCAGAAAATGAAGAACGCCGATCTTTTGTCATCTGAAAAACACGTCGTTGACCTCGATTTCCAATTATGGGGTCAGAATATCCTTAATCCAGCAAGCCCCACCTTTCGTTTGCGAGGTATGGGGTCCTCAAACATGAAGTGCGTATTCTCCGACGCATCCTCGCTGCCATCGTCTCCCTGCGTTGAGAGCAAGAAGGTCTTGTTGGCGTCGTTGGACAGCGGCGGGGATGGCGTGGAAGGCACCGATTGGTCGCTGGCGTCCCAGCTCCAGTTGCCACTTGTGGAGCTGCTGTAGCTGGCCGACAGCGCCTCCTTCCAAGCCCGGATCGCTGGCTCAGGAACCGCAGCTGACAGAGTGCACCAAGGGTTCAATGAACGTTGCTAGTGGGACCATTTTGACTCAATTGGTAAAATTCCAGAGAAGCGATACTCATCTTCGGGACAATGGGACATGTTGCAGTATATTCAGTTACGGACGGGTGGTAAAAAAAAATTGTCACGGACATAGGTTTATGACTGTCCCCACTTGTAATTAGCTAAATTACATAGTAGTGTAATACTTACTACACGTTTTTTTTTTTTAAGTTTGATACAGGTGCACTTTTCAGTGCCTTTCATTTTCTAAAAAGAAGACAACCTTTTATTGTTGCTCTCAATGTTTATAATGTCAAGTAAAATTCTCACTTTAAGTCAGAAGTTTGACTTTAAAGTCAGAGTTCTGAATTTATTTAAAACAATAATTCTGACTTAATTCTCTTTGAAATTCTTGATTTATTCTGTGAATGATCACTTTAAAAGATTTTTGTTACGTCAGCGTTCTGGGAATAAAGACAGAATTCTGATTTAAAAGGTGGAATCCTCACTTTAAAGCCCGAATTTTCATAATCCTGGCTTTAAAGTGACAATTTCAAGAATAACGTCAGAATTCGGAGACAGACTTGAGAATGCTGCCAAACCTTTTTTCTTCACTGGCCAAAATGCTTTTCCGTAAAACTGCTTTCACAAAATATACAATAATTGTATCAAATTAATTTCATGTACCTTTGCCCAAGTTTAATTTTAAAGCAGACTGGACGAGTATATCCATAACCTTACAAAACAAACAAACATCTTTTGAACTGAAATTGTTAACTGATATTTTGCCATGCGAAGTGTCTTGAAATATTGGTTTTTTTTTTTCACGCTGCAAAGGTGGCACCACATTTTGTATGTAGTAGAGTTACTTTGCTTCTGAAACCTTGCCTCTTTTAGGCCATGTATCAGTCAATGTAGGTATGCAGTTTAAACTGCCGTTGAATTGGTTATCAATGTGATTATCAATGCACACGGCATTTTCAAAGATAGGAAATAAAACATTCAGTTCTGTTTTGCCCGCGTCCTGTTGGGATCATTTCTTTAGCCAGTACATTTCCATGTTGACTCATTGGGAGGAAACAGCATGGGTTAAGTTAGGCTTTAAAAAAAAAAAAAAAAAAAAAAGAAAGCTGCCTGGACTTTGACCGTCTGACGAGGTTGTCAAGCGCAGCAAAAAAAAAGAGCTGTGGCAACGAGGTCGTGACCAAACAGTGGCATGGCGCATGATTCACTAATCGGTTATCGAGAAGCCTCAGCCAAAGCGCAGGAGTTTGTGGCGTTACCTGTCGGCGTGGAGGCCGGGCAGAGCACCAACGGGGATGTGGACAGGGATGTCAGGACGGCAGCGGCCATCACTTCCTTATCAGCGTGACCTGAGGGCTTCCTGCGCAACACACACAAACACAGAGGCCGACAAAGTTTACAGCTGCTCCAACTTTCTTGATATGACTCCTGATTCGATTAAGGAAGCTCAGGCCGTCACCAGAGAGCAACACGAAGCTCCGAACAATAGCCTCGGGACAGGCAGATATGAAATTACCAGAGAAACAAATAATCCCCCACCCACTCCCTGTCTTGCAGCTCAGTTACATGCAGAAGAGCTTGAACCGTATTTACATTGCCCACTTAGACAAGCACAAAAACAAACTGGACACTCCTTATAAGGGAAGTCAACCTCCAATTTTATCTTTGCAATAATATCCTCTGCGCCCCCACTAGTCTTAATACGGCGTTCTGATTAACCCTTACGTGGTATACCATCAATGTGTGGCACTCCTCTGCATCATCAGAGAGGTAAAAAAGGACCAAAATAGCACATGAGGGTTTATATTGCGTTCGTGGAAAATGAATTAAGCAGCAAATTCCATCTGTTTTCATCCATCCTCCATGAGAGGGCTGCCATTTTCCCATTTGCTGTCGACTGAAAATGACATTAAAGTTGCTCGGGGCTCTGGTAAAGAGCAATCATAACTCAGCTTGCTATTAATGAAAGGTAAAGACAATGTCCTTTCAAATACTTATTTTTCGTCTCCCTCCCTTGAACATTAAAGAATCCATAGCTGCTATCCTCACTAGGGTTGCTGGCGCCTTTTCCAGCCGTCTACAGGCAGTAGGCGGGAGACACCCTGAACTGGTTGACAATCAATCGCAGGCCACACAAGGACAGTCAAACATTCACACCTAAGGACAATTTAGAATGTCCAATACACCTACCATGTAAGTTTTAAGAATTTGGAAGGAAGCTGGAGTGTGTGGCGATAACCCACGCGGGCACGGGGAAAACATGCAAACGCTACATAGGAGCGAGCTGGAATTGAATTGACTCTGATCTGTGAGGCGGGCGTGTACGTGTCAACTGGGATAAAATGTAAATGTAACATGATAAATCTGACTCCACAATATTAAAAAAATAAAAAAAGGACAACCCCCCACTGCTTTTTTTCTCATCCCTCTCTTGATGCAATAAAGGTGAAGTTCATTCAAGTTTTTATTATAAATGCGGACCCACTAGTGTAAAAATAGTATTCTGATTAATATTGTATTTGTAAAATATGTATTAAGCAGCAGATTCCATTTGTATCCATCTCAGGGGGCAGCCATTTTGCCTCTTCCTGTCTTAAAAAAAATAAATAAATAACACCGGTTGCTCAGGGCTCAGTAATGACGACTCACGACTCAGCTTGCAAATGCCACAATAACAAACTCAGAAAGAAAGTGAGCTGTGATTGGTCATTACCCTCAGCCACTGTGATGTCATTTTTAGTGGGCAGCAAGTGACAAAATGGCCACCTGCTGAGATGGGAAAAAAAAAAAAGTAGTTTGCAAATACAAAATATTAATCAGTGTATTGTTTAATGAAGGCATATAGCAAATATTATAGTTAAACAATGTTTAGGTCGACTTACTCTTTAAGTTTGTGGTTCGCAACCGTTTTTCAAAAAATGTTCGCCTTTTAAAAATATTTTCAAACAAAGTAACTCCTAACCTGCATAAATGCTGGGATTGGGGTTTCTTGGGATGGAAAAAAAAATCTGGTGGTGTGTCATCCCTGTCTAATTTATAAAACTTTGGAACTGCATTTGTAGTGGTATATTTAGGTGTATTTCATTCAACAGCTCAAGGAGCTAGATCCCGCAATATCATTCGATTTATTTTGAGCTCATCTGCTGGAAAATTACTTCACAAATGACAATGCGCCGTAGTATAAACTGTTTTGCAATGGAGTCATTACAACACAATCGGTTGATTCATGTGCCAATTAGTTTGCTCTTACTTAGAAAAGCAACATGTACTGTTCCTTTCACAGCGTTAAAAAAATCATTCAATAAGATTTGCCGATACCTGCAGAAACCCTGTTAAAATCGTACATATGCCCAGAAGTACCTTCACGCTCTGGGGTACTCATACTTCAATTTGACAACCGCTCCCTTAAGTTATATGCATGCTCATTCAGTTTTAACGTCACTTCTTGTCGTCCTTGAAAGCAAAACACGGCGGAAGATATATTTAAGCCTAGACCGAGAATTCCTCAAAACACACACACCAACACACACAGATGTGTTTGAGTGAGCGAGTTGTCAAAACAGGCTCTCAAGGAGCTAAATAGCCACCATGTGGTCCGCATGCTATACTACACGTGCGTGTTAAATATCCCCATTTGAACGTAAACGACCGCTTCACAAAAGCACACTGACAGGCCAGAATGTGCACAACTTCTGCAGCTTTAAGAGATCCACCACCCGCCCCCCCAGACTTCTCCACTCTGCAACCAGAGTAAACTGGTTTGAGGCATTCTTTCAGCCAAGCCCAAAACCCTGGCCCACATTCAGCACGAGTCTCTGTGCAAACACACAAAAATTTCACGACGGGTTCCACAAACACCGGCGCGAGCACAAGGGCCTCAAACCCAGCACAAGATTCAGCGCTCGGCCGGCGGTGAGACTTTTGTGTGACTTGTAAAAACTTTCTGAAAATGTCCCAGGCGGTGAAAGGTGATGATGAGACGAGTTAAGAATGTGTACACGAGGGGCAAACAACGGCGTATGAACAAGGAGAGGCACCGATAAGAGCCAGAGGAGGGGAGGGTAACGCACGTGCACACACACGGACACAATCGCCAACGACAGAGGCAGAAACAAACCCGGTCTGGACGTGAGATAAACAGATAACAAGATTAGTCGTGTCCTGTTTCAGTTCATGGCCTTGATCTCTGTACCAAATGGAGCCAAGCGAGGACATGCTTGTGATTTATATGCCCCAGGAGTTTTTTTTTTTTTAACCACTTCTTGTTTACGCCACAGAGAACATGTTGACATGTTGACTCCGGAATGTAACACACTGCGCTTTCCCGTCCTTCAAAATGTATATCAAGACCTTGTGCTGCTTCTCAAAGTCTCGCTTAAACTGCAGCTGGCATGGAAAAGTTGTGTACCAATACTATGGACAGCCCTGGGTGCTTTTGGAGTGTGCGTTTCAGTGAGGCCGAATTGAGGAAAACACACACACACACACACACACACACAAGACTGTTAGGTCATTCCTGGATAATTCTAACATTTTTTAACACACACACAAATAGTGCCAAACCACCCCCAGTTTCCACTTCAGTTTCTTGGAAGAGATTTGAATCTCTACTAAAATCTCAATCAACGGGTTATGTGATGTGAGTAAGAGAGCTCTGCTGTAATCAAACCAAATAACTGCCAGGTTTACACCACAGAGAAAGAATTTGATAGGATTAGGCAACTTACTAATTAGCTAATTATTAATATTGAGCATTTTGAATATCAGCATTGCACTTTTTTCCAAAATCTGCTGCATGATAATAGTTCATTTTAAAACTGTGTTATTGGGACAGTGTATAAAATTTTGCGCCATTTAGTGGTCAAAATTAATTTGAAAAACCCACAATAAATTTTAATAATATGCAAAAATATATGTTCTGACACATCATTTTCTTAATATAATTGTTGGTCTGGTGATCGCTGACCAAACGGCCACCTTCATGGACCATTTCACTTTTTCAGCCTTTGCTTTTTGACGCAAACCCTTGAAATAAAGTGTATGGAGTGAGCATCAACTCAAGAGGGTTTACATCAGTCAATTGGGATCTGAGTGTGTGTATTTTTACAAAGCTTCACATCATAAAACAACCACTGGACAGATTAACCATCTCCGCTAATTATATTACATAGTTCACACTTACAGGAGGCTGAAAAAGCAATATTGCAGAGAGACGCGCTGTGAAGTTTTCCTCCACGCCAAACAGACAAGTTGTCCGTAATTGCACATGCCACGGGCATTACTAGAGTCCAGCCTGTCGCTGACCAAACATAAAAACAGGGAAGCAGAGTTTACACTCGAAATTCCAATTTATTACAACTGCATTTGTAACATCTTCAAAACACTCTATTTCATCTTTAATATACTGCTTCAGCCGCGCGTTGTCACTCCCGTGTGAGATTGACTTGGAGACAGCTACTGGAGGTACTGCAGTCCACAGTATGGACAATACTGCGGGACAAATGATCAATCAGTCCACGGAGCACTTTTTCTATTCCTTAATACATTGGAAGTTTTAAGACTATATTGGCATCCTCAAATTCAGATGCCACGGACTAAAATTCTGGTCAGTCCTCCCCACCCCCCCCCAAAAAATGTGATCGCGATATCCCTAAACAAAACCACATGATTGCAAACGCACAATCTTAGTGTAAATATGGATGTTATTATGGGAAGTTGAGGAAGCTTATATTTGGACGGGGAGACTTTTTTTTATTTAGCATCCAAGCAGAGGCCGCCAACAAAGTTGCACTTTGTGCACACTGGACTTCTCCAAGTATATTTAGCGCTGTAGTTATTTATACAGGGAAGCAACATTTATGGCAGGTGTTACGCATGATGAAGTGACAACATGGAAGTCACTATCCTGCCTTACATTTGCTGTGAATAAACTTGCCATGTGGTTTTCAGCGCCGTGCAGAAGTTGTCAATTTTACAAGTATGTTTTATGAGGGAGGCCCCATTAATTAGGTAACGAGTGGATGCATGTGTGCTTGTTTATGTACGCGTGTGCGTGTGTGATGTGAATGAAATATTAGTAAATAATAAAGATTAGAGTACTGTAAATTCATCCATTTTTCTGCCAACTAGCAAAATTCACCTCACAAAATTCATACTGGTCAGGCTGGAAATTTTTTGTGCTGCGGGAAAGCTCTCCCCAAGGAGATACTGTGCTATGTGGTACTACAGTATGATGTGCCTTTGTTGATGTTTGATAACCACCCCCCCCCCCCCCACCCCCCACTCTCACCCCAAAAAATGTCTGGCAGCACTAAGGGCCTTTGCTGTTGCTGGGGAGAAGACAGGCCCTCCGCTCCATATTTAACACGACACCTCTGCTCATGTTACTAGCATTGCAGAAATCCCTGGGATCTGTCGGATTTATTCCTCATTGTATTTAGTTTAAGCCCACTTGACTTTGAATTGAATTGAGGCCAACTATAACACAACTGGCGCGCAGGCCTCATGATTACAACTTATTTCATTGTGGATGCATGGAACCTCCCAGCAAAAATATACAATATATATTATGGATGTCCCATATCACTTTTTTTTTTAATCCGAGTCCAAATCGACTGTTTTGAGAGTACCGAATGCTGAGCCAATACCTTAGCAATATATTGAGAAAAAAAAAATAAAAATGCATCCAAATAATCTTAAATGTGTTGTTGTGTCTTTACCTTGGAGTGTAGCACTAAGTGTTTGTTTTTTTTCAGGTGGCATATTAAACTAGTTGTATTATAAGTAGATCTACCCTTTAATAATGTGGCCTTCAACAATATAAACTACCACTGCTGCAAATAATAGTAATGACATTGTTTTTATTATTGTTGAATTAATAAACAAAATCCAATTATTTCCTCTCGATTTCAAGATAGGCCCGATGTCTGATCACGTGATCTGGCTCCCTATCAATGTTCAGCCTCGAACCTATTCCTTCCTAGCCAGTCGTACCTGAGTATGTTTTATTATGTGTACACCGCCAACTTTTGGTCTGTCATGCACATTGCAGCTTATCATTCACCTTTCAAGGCCAGTTTAAAAAAGGGAGTGTTGCTGTAGTTGCTGTACATAAACAAATAAAAACACACATCAGCACTCGTGATGAGAGCTTCAAGTTCCCAATCATTAACCTCTCCTCTTCTTACTACAGTACAGATGTCGTCAACAACAGTGAAGTACAGTGGCAAGTAAAACAAAGTGAGGCCCACAGTTTGATCAAAAACCTTCAATAACACATTTTGAAGGCTTCCTAACCTGCGGAACCTTGAGATATCACAGGTATAGTTACACTATCTACCGCTATTCACCAGAAGTGACATTATAATAACTAGAAAACAGACTACAAAGTAGAGATACTGCACAATTTCCCGAGCAGAATACTCACAGAATATGCAATGGCTAGGCAACGTAATTAAATTTGAGGAAGAGATTAAATCCCCGTTAACACAGTTACTACTCTAGAAACACCCAAAAATGTGAGGGTGCATAATTCAAACTGCGTAATTCAAAGGGGTACTAGAGGTCTCAGGAAAAACGTTTCTATCCTTGCCCCCTGAACTTTAATGCGTATACCAGAAGTAGATTGTAGATTCTGAGAGGCATTTTTCTAGTCGATAATGTATTGCCCTTTCCTTATCCTTTAGCCTTGGTAAAGACTTTCAAAGGAGCCCATTTGAGGGTTTGATTGTGTGCCCTTTATATCAGCCAGTCAGTGTCTGTCTTCATCTAACGAAAGTCTCAGATAAGGATTTGAAAAAATCCTGACTTGTTTTTGCCACTGGTACCATGAAGCCCTGCGGGTTAAATGAGGCAATGCAGTGACAGCTGAAGCTGGGTGGTGCTGATAGCCGGCAGCTGCCCGCCCCCTGCCACATACATATCCTCTATTAATAGCATGCTACTCTCAGTTCCCATCATACTGCTTTAGCGCCACTGTATTACGTAATGGCCTGTGTGCTATTGCCTCTGCTTTTCTAGGTCTTTAGGTACGTGTGATAGGCATTAAGTGGACCACCCCTCTCCTTCATGCATAACACAATGTTCGGTAGTTCTCATATTGCTCTGAGGAAGAATCAGGCGATCTTTTTTTTTTTTTTTTTTTGGGGGGGGGGGGGGTGCATGAGAGCAATTTACGTGCATACTTGTAATAAATCTTTCATTGTTTTGCCGCCAATACTTGCGCACCCCCAACATACACACAGACAAACACACACACACACATTTGTAAAGCTTTACTTGTGAGGACATTGACGTTGACGTAATGCATTTCCTTGCTCCGAACCCTAACCTTAAACCTCAGAAATGATTGCCTACCCTAACACTTACCTTAAAGCAATTCTTAATCCACAAAAAGAGGTCTGAATAAGTGAGGACTGGCCTAAAAAACGTCTCTAAAATGTCCTCACTACATTGGTAGAAAATTCAAAATGGTTCTCACAAGTATAGACGTTCAGAAACACACACACACAGACACACACACACCCACACCCACACTCTGGGCCTTATGTAAGTCCAGGGGCTGCGAGCCCCCTGGAGAGAGAGAGAGGCTGTTGCAGGCAGTCGTGTCTCTTTAATGCGGGTCGTCGAGTGTAATGACTATTCAGTCCAAGGATAAAAAGCCCACTCTTTCGTCTGCTCTTGATCCTCCAATGCAATCTGTGCCTTGGGGAAGAGCACAAACAACCAACAGCTTTGTTGAAGCGCAATAATGGAAGAATGGTGGTGAAAAAAACATGATTTCCTCTATGAGGTGTCCCCATATTTGAACTTTCTGTGATGAACTATGCGATTATATAAACATGCTCATAATTTTAGAGAAAACATAGTGACTCATCTGCAGTTAAGGCTGCGCAATATGGCCAAAAACCAAAATCAGGATTTTCATGAATACGATTTCAACCAATCTTAACTGAAGTAATAAATCATAATAAAGGGGACTAAAAACTCCACAAAGTAGGACCCTCCTCCCTCAGGATTTTCCATGCAAGTGTATGTGTGTACCAGAATTTTAGTAATTATACTTTAAATATTTAAGACAAAGATTACTGCAGTACACATATTTAACCAAATTCTAATTATTAAACCTTATACAGTAACTTTAATGTTATCCCTTCCCGTTTCCATCCCTTGGCCGTAGTGGGGAAGATGAAGGGTCGGAGTTGCCCTCGGAGTAACGGCCCTCATAGGCTGACCTTGAGTGGAGCCCGTAGATGACCAAACATAATAATAAAGAAGCAGAGTTTACACTCAAAATTAATAATCTTGCCCTTATATACTAAGCTCCATCCCAGAGAGTATATGGAAACAGATGAGAGTCTTTGTTAATAGATAAAGCGAAGTGAGAGCGATAACTTGACGGGAGGAGAAAATATAGCCAATCTTTCTGCATGATGTTGCAGAATATATTCTTTCCTTAAAAAAGGAAAGAATTAGGACGGTACTACTGAGCCAAAGTGTAATGGAAGGCATCGAGTTTGATGGATAGGTGTGAGTGCTACACTGTCGTACAGTAGGTACACTCTCGTACGGTATGCACCAAAACGTTGTTTGCGATCCACCATTAATTGAAAGGAGAAATACATGACGCTCCGATTATTTTTAAATCATCTGCGTGGCAATAATTTGGTTTTCAAATGGAGGAAAAGGGTGGTAACTCATTAACTACCAGCCAGTGTTTAAAAAGGGCCTTCAAACAAGCAAGCAAGAAAAAGAAACGCTTTTGAATCGCCACTGGTCCCATCAGGTGAAAATGCTACCAAAATAACACGGGATATTGGTATGTACATTGCACTTGATTTGAAGCCATTTTTGACGGTAGAAGGCAGTGGATTTAGGCGGCTAATTGCCCCCCATGACCCGCGATATTGCCATAAAGGAAATACATAGCGATTTAGAAAGTCACACTTATTTATAACCGCACAAATTTGTCAAAACCGGTTTATGGTAAATTTCTGGTTTAAGGTAAAATGTTGTTTTTTTTTTCCCCTCCCACGTTGTCTGCTTTGACAGGCAATTGCAGCCTGCGGTGGGAGCCTCCTCTCGAGATGACTCATATTCTTTGGCCACCGCAGCCAATCATGTCCACTTTCTGGTTTGTCGACTTCAATGCAGCTGTGATTAATGCAGCCAAATATCGCGGCTAGCAGGGCTAACATGTTTATGCTACATTTCACTGAGCGTTTTATGTGACATCAGTTGCCAGTCCACATGTTTTCCACAGCAGGTGGCATAGTTACTGTCCAAAGAGCACAGTTGGACCCATACAATGTGGACATGCTTGTATTTCTAAAAGAGAACATGATCATTAAAGATTCGAGAAATGTTACTTTGCTGCAACACAAATAGCTTGTTGTCGTGCCTCGAAGTAAAACGAGACAGAACGGACAAACAGTGGACACAAATGATAAGGCTGTGTCTCAGGATGACATACAAATAATCTATTCCAGATGTTGTTTCTGCTCATATCCAGCAGCATCTGGATGAAGCATGCACCAGGGAATTTCATTTTTTTGTTTTATTTCATTAACATGCAGCACATTTCCATGTTTGAGACTGAATTTATGTTACCCATTTTTTTTATTCAATGAATGAGACGTATTTTCTCATGCCTGACTATTCTGTTTGAATAGCATCACTTGATCAAGACTTTTCTAACATGCATCCTTCCATTTATTTCTAGAGTCGCTTCTCCTCAAAAGGGTCGCAGGCTCGCTGGTGCAGGAGACACCCTGAACTGTTTGCCAGCCAATTGCAGGGGACACATGGACAAACAACCATTCGCGCACCCAATCAAACCAAAGGACAATTAAGTATGTCTAATACACCTGCCATGCATGTTTTTGGAGTGTGGGAGGAAGCGGGAGTGTCCGGAGAAATCCCACGCGTGCTAGGGGAGAACATGCAAACTCCACACGAAGGCCTGGCGTCCCTGAACTTTGAGGATGACATGCTAACCAGTGCTCTACTAAGCTGCCTCTCTTCTAACATTTAAAGCAAAAAAATAAAATAAAACCATTTATCATACCATATCTGTTGATGGCACACTACTCTAGGTTGCGATATTGGTATTGCACTGAAGCATTGGAAGTAAAAAGTTCATATTGGGACACCCCTAATATCAATTGGATTTGCGTCACAGAGAGAAACAACGATGTCCTGCCTCATGGCGACATCACAAATATTGTGTGGATAAATAATAATTTGGTCATAATTAAATAAATTGGTAATAATTCAATGTAACGTGCCATAGAAGTCAACAAACATTTTCCCGCCTTACGTTAAAACAAGTCATAGAGCTCTGGGCAAGACTGAGCTTGCGCGTCTTCTAAATCACACACAAGTCATCTTTTGAGACTATTTATTGTATATTTAGCAAGCAGACAG
Source organism: Hippichthys cyanospilos (assembly GCF_059441005.1). Classification (NCBI taxonomy): domain Eukaryota; kingdom Metazoa; phylum Chordata; class Actinopteri; order Syngnathiformes; family Syngnathidae; genus Hippichthys; species Hippichthys cyanospilos. Next base: position 9,709,319 of record NC_142370.1, read on the forward strand.
AACTGAACAGGGATATCATGACTTCAGATCATCCCCCTGAATAAATGCAAGCAGTGGAGTATATTTCACAATTTTGTTATGAATTTCACAAGCCAGAAGAGAGAGATAGGAACTAAAGCAAATCATAAAACACCCTTGGTGCCATTTTTGAAGAGCGCAATTGGCCCACATTGCTTTATACTCTGCAGTGTTTTGTCTTTTGTTTTTTTGTTGGGGGGGGACTAATACTTGTCGCTCACAGTCATGCCTGTGCTTGAGATTTTCCCTTTTGCAGTCCGGAGCTAGAGCTGTGCTTTGCGAACGCAAACCAGAGCTGCTCCAATGCCACTTCACTCTGCTTACTCATGTGAAGCCAAACCAGTAGAACTAAACAGACAAAGATTTAGGGTTCTTTTTTTGTGGAGAGAATATGAAAGCAGCTCAAACACAATAAAGAGAGCACATGACCTTTTCTGAAAGTGTTGACAAAAATATTTGCATACAGATGAAATCTTCACTCAGGTTCTTGTTCCAACATTAAAACATGGGAGAATGATGCACGTTCACCGCCACCAATGTACAGCCACAATCACCCTGTAATAAGATGGATACATCTTTGCATCTTTGTGTTTTGGTGGACTAAACTATGGGATCCTATCCTCGGATGGGTTTTCTTAAAAAAAAAAAAAAAAAAAAACTGGGTGACGACCAGACTGGGGCAGACACTGAGTTTGGCAGTCAGAGTTGGCCAGACTTTGGCTGAGCTGTGCGAGCAAACCGTTTTGTGCCTCTCCACATTCAAGACTCAAACATCAGTCAAGTGCGGCTGCCAGACTGCTATTAAAAACAACAAAACGAAAAGAATCTGTGAAACTCTAGGAGATTAATAAAGGATATGATTTAGATTTGCTTGAAGATAATGGCAGTGACAGAGTGTTTACTTTCAAATTCTTACCCAAGCCAACTAATTCAAACATGGAAATCAACATCTAAGCTTCCTACAAAAGAATCATTATCACAGTTCAGAGAACAAATAAATCTAGCAGGCATTGGTGGAAAAAAAAAATCATGAAACAGAAACCTCAAAGCTCTATATTGATTTTTCTCAAACCCCTGATAATCCTGATAAAACAACTGAGAATATACTCTTATTTGCAATGTTAACCTGGCTACAGACAGCGAAGCCAGAGTGAATTGACAAGGTAAAACATGATTAATATAAAGTAAACAGCAGCATTTTGCTACTCACAACCTAAAACATTATCTCTTTTAACTTTGCAATTCCTCTGTGAAGACATAATAAGCTCCTGTCTCTGGAAACTGCCACCACAACAAGTTGGAGTAATGTCACTAGGACAGGAGACAGTTAGAGCCAGAAACCAAAACCAGACCTGACCTTTAATATTCAAAAATTGTAATCGATTCACTCAGCCAATCATGTGACAAACAGAGTTCACAGCACCTCATGTCCAACCGCAGGTCTGTCATTCACCTCATGTAACCTTAAAGTGAAATCGGATTCAGCAACAGCTGCTGTCTGTCCGCATCAAATGAACAACAAAGATATCCTTGTCAGCTAAAATAAAAGAGAAATAGTCAGTTCTCAATAAACATATTCAATTTGACCCTAACCCACTGCAGAAGACACAATGCTACTGTTAGACTGACATCACAACTAAAGCTTTAATAAACAGAATTAAAAAACAAAATGGTTTTGCTTTGTGCACTCACCATGAGCTAATCCAAAAAATTCCAGTAGACCAGGCAAGCCTCACAGGAAAACTTAGTACCACATATCAATAACTAGCTTGATTTGTTTGTTTAAATGATGTTTGGCACTTTTGTATGAAATTTATTAGAAACACAAAAAAGCCAACTCCTAAATTCATGACATTTTAATAGTTTTATGAAGAGCTTTCCAGAAGGCCACTCTCAGACAAACCTCCTGAATGATGGTGGGCCTCCATGGCGCCTGCAACTACTGTACACAAAGGAAAAACACCATAAAAAAGTGAATATTTGCATCTCTGGATTCAAACCAAGAGTGGGTGGAATTGGCCAGAATAGAAGGACAATTACCACATTGTGTAAAGTCCTTGGAAACGCTACAAGTGGCCCTGAGGTTATTTGGCCAGCGAGAAGCACTCGCTCTGGCACTCTTTGCTTTGTGTAATGGCACTGGGCTTACTTTTTACTAGTCGCATGGGCAGCCAGAACTCGAATAATTGGCTTGACTTGTAGTCTTTGAAGATAGTCGAACTTCGACAGACATTCAACGCTACCAAGTTCAACAATTTTGCATGACTTTACAGTTCATTGTTTGACCACAGGGCGCACTCTAATGGGTTAAAACAAAATGCGGCAGCAACAAACTCCTCCCCCTAAAATATCTGTCATTCCAGACAGAGGAGTCATATAGCACAAATGTAGCACACACACGTTACACTATGTAATGTATATAACGTCCACATGTGCAAAGCAGTGCTCGTGTGAAGCGCATGACAGTAGTGCAAATATATTCGAGTCAAACCTGAGTCAGCATTACGTCGCAAGTTCTCGGACAGCCGAGTCTGTGAGGTGAGGAGGGGCGTGTCCTTAGCAAGCTGCTGCTGAATGATGACTCGCTCACAGAATGACACACTCAAAGTGTGAAAAAGACAGATGTGAAGGTAAAAAGTTAAAAGGTCCCGAAGAGCTGCTGACTGATTATTTTCTTCTCTCCTCTTGCCCATTTGCTTATTAGAGCACAACGTCAATAGTTATTACCCCTTAAGCAACAGATGTTTGAACACAAATGGTGAGCATATATAGGCAATATATAACTACTAGTGTTGCAGCTATCGAGTATTTTTGCTTTTGGATTATCCTCCAGAAAATTCAAATTGAAACTGAGTATTCCGATATTTTTTTTTTTTTTTGGGGGGGGGGGGCTTCGTGAAAAACAATTAAAAACAGAGAAAACCAAATGACACATAGTAGTTAATGACTATTTTAAACATGTCTCATAAACCACCCCTCAAGCATTCTGCCACTTGTGCAAAACATTTTCACAATGTAGCTAATTTTTGAATTTTCAATTGTTTACAAGAATCAATTTAATCAATTTTATTTATTCTCCAGCTCTACTTGCAGGCACATATTCTTAATTATCATATAGAAAATATATATATATATATATATATACATATACATATATATATATATATATATATATACATGTATACATATATACATATTATATATATATATATATATATATATATATATATATATATATATATATATATATATATAGATCAGATTTTCGGTGCTCGACTAGCCGAGCCTAGCCGAGCCGAGCCGAGCCGAGCCGACCCGAACGCGCTCCTCGGCCCTTCTCGGCCAGCGGGTAAGCGCCAGTTCAACTCAGACCGCCAGCGGAGTAAGACGTTTGTTCGAGTATTTCTTCCCGGTTTTAAACTTTTTCGTGTTGCTCTAGCCCTTAATAATGGGTCCAAAGAAAGACAGTGATAAGGGGAAGGCAAAGAGGAAAACAATGAGGACCACTATTGAACCGAAGAAGGAAATTCTAGCAAAATATGAACGCGGTGTACCTCGCGTCGCAGTTAGCTAGCGTCATCATGGAAGGAGTAACTCCCTCCCGTCCTCTCCACATCCATTCCTGTATGCCATCAACCACTCTCCAAAACGTAAGTAAATTATACAAAATGGTTTATAATGCTTTATTTATCTTTATCTTTATCATGTACTGCTTGTGCACATTTACTTGTGCACACATACTTTCCATTATTTCTTATGGGAAAATTGCTTTCGGTGTTCGAACAAATCGGTGCTCGACCACCACCTCAGAACGGATTATGGTCGAGTACCGAGGTACCACTGTATATATATATATATATATATATATATATATATATATATATATATTATGGAAGCTTACTGATGAGTGACTCATTTAAAGTACCGCATTTTCCGCACTATAAGGCGCACCTAAAACCCAATTTTTTTTTAAAAAAAAAAGGCTGATGGTGCGCCTTATAATCAGGTGTGCCTTATATATGGATCAATATTGAGATTGGGATTCATAGATGGGGAATGAACTGATAAAGTAAGCTTTACCTGTTTCTTTTGTGTGGTTAGAGTTGAACAAGGTTGGTCATATTGACAGTGAGTTATTATGCTATTGAGAGTTTATAGTTATTATTTGAGTTATTATTGTTATTACTTTGAGTATTACATTATTGTGATTGAAAAAGTTTGAAAATGTCATTAATTGAGGGTGCGCCTAATAATCCGGTGTAACCTACATATGGAAGACGTTTTAAAATACGTCATTATTTGAGGGTGCGCCTTGTAATCCGGTGCGCCTTATAGTGCGGAAAAAAACGGTAGCTGTCTGATTAAATGTCTCCAAATGGAGGAACACCAAAGGCAGCATGTCAATAACCAAAGCTTTAAATAATGTTACACAAACTTTTTGATTCAGATTCATTACTGAATTTTTCTATTAAGTAAAATACTGGAGACTGTGTTTTTTAATTTCACAAAAAAAAAATTACAAAAACCTGCAGGACTACAAGAGATTGGTAGATGATTTTTGAGATACACGTGTTTCAACCTGCGAGCATGATCGTGGAATAAATTCGTTATAAATCAAAGCATCTCTGTGCTGTGTTTGCTGCCAACGACACTACAGCTTTTGTAAACCGCCAAATGAATCAAGTCAAAAAAGTAATCATCTGCTGTAGCATTGTTGGTGAATGGATTTTGCCACATAACAACCACAAACAAACTTTAAAAATGATCATATTTTTTGCATCTTGCCTTGACATTTAATTTTTCAGAATATGGCTGAAATATCTTGTTTTCTTTCCTTTTACTTGGGGAGATTTATGTTGTGTGGATTTGCGTCGGCTTTAAACAGTTCCACCCCCAAACAAAGGAGTCAGACTCTGGAGGCCAAGATAAATGGGATAAAAACATATGGAACAACCGAAAGGCACCTGAAAGGAGAGGAAAGAGCATTTCGCAAAGTAGAAAAGGTTTTGAAAGCACAACCTCGGAAGAAAGGTCTTTCATTTTGTATGTTCAGTAAGATTAGGTCATTGCATAATGTTACTGTTGCTGTCACTGGGGGAAAAAAAAAAAGATAATCATTTGATCTTATTTGTCGTATGAGATGAAGAGAAGCCGCATGTCAGTGGTCACGACTAAGATAAGCCAAAAGAAGAAATTATGGTCGGTATGTAGACCACCGCAGCCGAGGCAAAAAATAAGTGTGGCTAAGCCGGTTTCTTTGCCTCTGGTTCTTTTTGTCTCGCCTGGCCCACAGGCCCATAAACACCAACTTACTCTGTGAAGACCTTCATGTACTGTACTGTATATGATGTGACGCGTAATGAATGCATATTTTGTTGGAACTGTGCCTGTGTAACACACTGTTTGCAGAAAACATTCTGGCCTCCTCCTCCTCTCCACGCGTATCAAATCGATGTTTTTTTTTTTTGTTTTTTTTTTCTCCACAGAGCAAAGCCGGCAGATGATAAAGAGGCTCACTGCCACATTGTGCTAACGCATCGCCTGTCAGCAGGACACCCTCATTAGAATAACGAATGACTCTAAAAGGGTGATTCCCTACCTGGGTGCTATGACACATTTGTGTACCATGAAAGATCCATCCATCCATCCATCCATTTTCTATATAGCCACTTCTCCTCACTAGGGTCTCAGGGTATGATATATCATCACAGGAAATAATCCAGTTTTGAGTTGTTGAAGTACGAACACTTTAATACATTTTAAAGATGTGTGAGTTCAGATACGAACTATCGGTAACGGGACGATGCCTGGCCTTATTTCATGGTATAGGTAGTCTTGATGACATTGGCCGCTCTCTTGGAGAGGTTTTACAATCATGAAATAAAAATGACAAATGTGAAGATTTAAAAAAATGCCATTATTTATAGGAAATTTAAAGATAAATGCTATACTGGAAAAGCTAGGTTTTCGATTAAAATCAGTTGTCATTGCTTGAAAAGAAATGTTACCGTCATGCATAGAGTGAATACTTGTTGCTCCTGTTAACTTGACTCATTCTTGACAGTGCACACTAAATAAAAGGGTACCCGAGGCAGAAAAATAAACAATTTTCTTTTTAATCAAGGTAATTTAATTATTCCAGGATTTGTTATACCCCCAAAAATAATTCAAAGGAAAAAAGCCCAATGAAGAAAGAAAAACTGACAAGTCTGAATATAATTTGTAGGACTGGCCAAGCTATGAGAAAACTTTGTCTCACAGTCTGAAATAGATGGCAATTGAGTAATTGTTGCACATTGTCAGTTCTGGTTTGCCCGTGTGTCACATGACACAAACTATGAAGGTGAACAGCCGGACATGCCCTTCTTGCTTCTCCATACGACCCTCCCCTCCCACATGACTCCACTCATTAAGGATGACCTTTCACCCGTAGCTGTGTCAATGCAAGCTTTAACCCCTTGCCGTCTGGACTGAAGACAAAAATAAATAAATCAAAAACTGATCAAATGTATTCACAAATTCATATATAGAGATCTAGCTTATGCCTAATTCGAAAAAAGAATATACAATGACACAAATATGAGAAAAAAGCAACCACCATCGGCCGCTTTGCTTAAAATTCATGTCACTGGGTGTGTAGGTTCGGCATCTCAGGCAAGTGTGGGGGCGGGGTAGCTGCTCCTCTGACTGACCTTAAGCAACAGGCAGGAATATCTCCTTTGGGAGAAGAGCAGGTTTCTCAAAAGAGGTTGGGGGGATGTCAAGCTTTAGCCTGCCAGCCTCCCTCAAAAGCTTCATAGTGATTCTTGTCGGCCTGAGTCAAAGCCGCGTGAAGCTGTCGTGAAGTTCAAGCCAGTGCCCACACTCCTCACTGCACCGCCGTGCACCGTGCTGCTTTTTATGCCAAGTCATCGCTTTCTATTCATTACCTGTACACAGTGGCGACAGTGCCCTTGTGTAAAGACAGATAAGACAGGAAAAAACTAAATTTCAATAGAAAACAAACAGCCCACTCCCTGCCCCATTTTGCCAGCTTCCATTTTTGTGCACAGAAAAATAGGGCTTTGTTACTTTATCTTATCAGCGTGCTGGATCCCACGCTGATGAGTATTGACAGCTATGACAGACTGAGCATTATGGAGAGTGACAGAAAGCTTAGCGGAGACAGAATGGGGGAAGACTCAGAGATACGGGTGTAAAGACAGATGGCAGGGAAACCGTCATCTCTCATTTGTGTAGTTGCAATTGTGCTCAAATTGAAATTTGAATTGATTGAAAAGTAGTGTGCTGCGAAGCACAGTTCACATTTGCAAATACCGGTTTAAAAAAAATAAAAGTATAAAAATTCGGTCCCAAATGTGTCTTTTATGTATCAGTCAGAAAAATCATAAAAGTTTGTATTTATATTATTCAAAAGCAATACGTTCTCATGCTTGAATAAATCTTCTCCGATTTGGTTAGCCCTCCGTGGAAATGGGACTGATTATCATTGTGTTGAATCAATTTTTAAAAAATGCTTTTACTTTGAAAAGCAGTGATCAACATTTGTGCCTATTTTCACACACATTACAAAGATTATGCAACAAGACCAGTAACTGGATAATAGTTCATTTGTTTGTCAATGTTCTCTCAAATCAATTTTTTAAAAAATGTGCCCTCTTTTTTATAACAGGACTTTTTTTATCTGCTTCATCAATTAATCAACAAAACAATCGACGGAGTCATTTATTAAAATAAATGTTAGTTGTTTAATTGAGATGAAACTGATAAGTATGAGTGCTGTATGACAATTTTGGTTCCTTCTACTTTTTCGGCAGGATCTCTGCCTTGGCATGTCCGAGGAACAGTGAGCCACTTTGCAGCATTTGCGAGCTGACATGACAACGTGTGAACCTTGCAAAGACACAAAGCTTGAAGCCAAGAAAACAATTCCCCAAGGTGAGTTGCAGCTTTCATCCTTAAGTATCTTCAAACAATACTAAACCCTGACCACAATGGTCATATTACTGGGTAATACAAATAAATACATGTTCTTGTTTACATGATCCAAACACCGCGTGTGGAAAGAGTCACACCCAAGCATGCATACACACACACACACACACACACACACACACACACACACACGCACACACACACACACACACACATGTACACACACTTTAGTACGGCTGCACTTATGAGGACATCCATTGACATAATGCATTTTCTAGCTGCTAACCCTTACCCTAACCTCAACTCTTAACCTAATTTAAACCTATACATGAGAAGCAAGTCTAGATCCTCAAAAAGAGGTCCGAAAAAAAAGGAGTTTTCTAAATATCCTGAATTCTCCAAAATGTCCTAACAATGTTGGTAGAAAACTCTAAACAGTTCCCACAAGTACAGCTGTACAGGAACACACACATACAGTACATACTTGTCAATGTGACCAGAAAACAATCTACAGTGGTTTAATTTGTTCTGTGACCACAATCAAAGCAAATAACTCATTTTACAATTAAAATAAATGGGAATGCCCATAATTCATTACAGCCTCAGCCCCACCAAAAACACCCAAATAGATTAGTACAGGCTCATTAGTACAACACTGATATTCATTGAGATTGAGCAATATGCCTGACTGAGGTTATATTCACACATTAGATGTGATGATGTGTCACTGCTTATGCTGAGTCAGTGCCTATACAGTGCATGTATCTACCATGACTTTTTGCTCACAAAACTATGGGGGGAAAAAAATAAAGGAAAAAAAACTCAGCCTAATGACAGCCCGCATCCTTAAAACCTGGTAAATATATATATATATATATATATATATATATATATATATATATATATATATATATATATATATATATATATATATATATATATATAAAATAAAACACACTTCCAGCCAATAATACATTAGAGACTGGACAAATATCTCCCCAATTAGTGTATAAAACAAAGTGACATCAAAACCACAGAGGCAATCTTTGCTGGTTAGAATAGCACATTTGAAAAAGCCTGTTCTGCTTAAAAAAAAAAAAAAACATCAGTAGGAACAGCATGCCGTTTATGTCTATCAGACTGCCTTTGACAAGTAATCCAACAGATCTTGGAAACATATATGATGGGGTAGATGAGTTCTGCTAGCCACTAATGCTACTACCATCAAGTGCTGGTCTTTGCTGCTAGCTGCTAAAAATGGAGCTAGCTCATCGCTAGCAAAAGGTGCAATATACTACAATTCTTGATAAAGTCTTTATAAGCATCCTTAATTAGCAAAATTAATAAAATTCATAATTAATTACACATTGCATTGTCGTTGACAAGTCAGAATAAAAGTGTACCAAATATTGTTTGTGAAGGTAAGGTTGATTTTGAAGTTAGCATTCTCATCACATTGCTGGTGTGAACACTTGCTTCTGCAATTAGCTTGACTTCTTCCTGACACGGTACACTAAATAAATAATCATGTATCCAGAACAAAACAATTAAAATGCCTTGAGCACTGTTTTGAACCAAGGTACCATACTCAAATTACTCGAGGACTGGTTTCACCCTATATTGCAGTGTAAGTGATAATTGTATTAGTTCTTGCAATTGTTGGGTTGGATAGTTCTATATTCTCAAAATCCTTCCGTCAAATTGATGTAGAATCCTATCAACACAAGGTGGTGACTAGTGCCACGCAGCACAGGTTCCTGGAAATACTTTAGTGGTGACAATGCCGAGGCAAAAGACAAAGTGAGCTGTGGGTCGGGTTCATGCTCTAGGTCAATGGAGCAACAAAAGCGGCAGCCTCGCGATTATGACCACACCGTTATTTGGTGTTATGTAACTGCATTGAGCAGCTGTGTGGTGTTTGTTTAGCCACTTACAGCGAGACCAGTACGACTCTCACCAAGCACTTTGAATTTGATGAAGACCATGACGGAGTGGCAAGAATCGACACACATGCTCCGAGTAAAAGACGTAAATCAATTAAAAAAAAAAAAAAAAAAAACATGTCAAGGCTTGCAAAGTGGCCCGGGGGTGTGTGTAGTATGTTCTTGGGATGAACACGGAAGGAACAACCACGTGCGCCATAATTACTAATGAATATAACCGAGTCAATCTGCTTTGATGACGGTCGTAGGAAACCCATCAACCTTATTTTGATGTGCCTTGCTAACACCCTTCACAATTCGCCATCTGTTTGTAGAAATCCACAGGTTTGACAGTCACTTTGCAAAAGGAAGGAGCGCTCAAGCCCAGCCTGCAGCCTCTCCCCGTCCTCGTTACTGTTACATAATCACTTATCAGCGTACACGGCTTCTCCCCGAGGGCGCTTGCTGCTTGTTTTGTTCAAAACTGTGAGCGCATGGAAGCTGCTTCGCCCCGGGTAAAAATAAAGAATGTCCCGCGTATAAATTCATGTGCCAAAACAAAAAAGTGAGAAAACAGCCACAAGAAGTTCAGCCTGAAACCTAAAACGGAACGCAGAGTTCCTCATATGACAAGGTTCATTTTCCTACTCTAAAAAGAATTCTCCATGGACCAGATAGGTCCAGTCAATAAACTTTGCATTCATTCAATTCACCCGGTGGTTTTTCTCAAGTATTTGCTCATGCCTTGCATATTTAAAACAATGCCGTTCTGAACAATAAACATGATCGATTGACCGGCACGCTTGCAACATTCGCGGCAAAACCTGTAATGTCATGCGTAAAGGTGGTTGTAGCTGGACACCAACCAACAGTGAAAAATCGGGTTACAAACATTATTGGTTCCGTGACCATGTTTGTAACCAGAACCGTTCATAAACTGAGTAAATGTTACCCAAACCTTTGACCCCAACGGTACCCTCTACGTTTTTACCGGGTCTACCAACTTCTTTTCTTAGTATAGTACAGTGGTTCTCAAACGGAGGAATGAGCACCCCCTGGAGGTACGTGAAAGTACTTCAGGAGGCACGTGTGATTTTAACAGGGTTTCTACTGGTATCCAAAAATCTGATGTAATGCTTTTTAATGCCATGAAAGGAACAGTATATTTTCCTTTTCAAATGAAGAGCAAATGCAGCATGAAGCAACCTATTGCTAAACTGTGTTAGAGTGCCTCCTTTGAAAAACGCCATTTACCTTTCTATCAAATGAAAATTAGTCACGCCATGATGCATGACTGGGATGAGACCACAACATCAAACAAAAAGCAAGTGAGGCAAAGAATGTTTTAAAGAGGTAGCGGTCCTACCTGTTTCTGGGGACAGGGATATGAGAGGAAGGGAGCGACTGTCTCTCCACCTGTGGTACATTCTGACTTGCCGCTGGCTTGAAGCTGATGGCCATCTCCGCCTGACTCTCTTGATTCCTGATGTCCAAGTGCATGAAGCTGCCTGACGTTTGCCCATTTGTGCCTGAGCAGTGAGTTGGACTGGTCCTCTTCAGGCTTGCAGTGCAACCAGTGTCTCTGTGCTCACCCAAGCCAGTCTGGAAAATTGGGAGATTAAAACCAGGCTAAGAAACATAGGTATGCATGGCAAGGGTGCGTTTCTTCAGAAGGTGAATTCTCAGATCAAAGTGATTCGATATCCTTCTGAACCGAAGAAGTCAGAGGGTGTGGGATGGTGGGATAGGGTTAGGTACCTGAGGCCGAAATAAAATTTAATCAAGAATCTACGGGATCCAAAGTTCTCAAATTACAAAAACACTATACATAAGTCTTATTTATAAGAAAATCTAAGCAAGATGGGAGCCTCCTCAAACTACTTGACATCAAGTTTGCATCAGTCCGATTAGTAGTGCGCCGGAAGTGGTTTGAATGAATTCCAAAATACAAGTACAAACAGGAAGTTCACAGTTAAGATGCCACAATCTTGCTGTATTAACGGCCTTCGATAAAGCTGCATTGTTGAATGCAAAGGGTCCTATGCTATGTTGCCAATTGGTCCCTTTTTGTCCTTTTGCCCATCTGCTCAATTTATGATCTCAAACATGTTCAAATAAACACTGGTTGTGATCTAGTAAGATCCATTGCAAATGTGATTTTTTTCAAGGCTATTTTAGATATGCAGTACACTAATCAGGGTAAAATATGTCAGTAAAACGTTGTAAACCAAATTTCGAGTGGCGAATTTTAATTTGAAAAAAGATCAAATATTGCCCTTTCTTTACTTTTATGTTTTTTTAATCACAAGTTAAGCACATGTACCTTCGCATTTGAACATGCCCAGTGCATTCTTACTGAAGCAATTACTGTAGAGGGCTATCCTTCACTTTTACGTATACTATTTCAAAGTAGCAGAACTATTTTTTGGCCTACTCGGCCCACCTGTAGTCATAACCAACGTGTAAGGATGTGACACGAGTGAAACTTCCTGCACACACAGTACGGCCAGGTGATGAAATACAAAGCAACATTCCGAATGATCCCTTGAAAACTTTGAGCAATTAAAAGCGCAGAAGTTACAGCGGTTATGCAGTTCGCCTGAAGCCAGCTAGTTTCGGCCCTTAGCAAAGCTCCACCCTGAAGTATGGAGGAGGGGGGAGGGGCACCACTTCGGTACCCCCTTTCCGGTGAACTTTGCAAACACATGAGCTCGACGTGAATTGTGAATAACGCTTTCAAACTGGATCGAGGCCTACTCGGTGCATGTAATGGCATGTACGTCAGGTCGGACGGTGGAAAGCTGCGCGCAATAGCCTCAAACCTGTCCCTCCAGTGCGCACCACGGTGGGCCTGCGCCCAATTAAAAAAAAAAAAAACGCCAAGCAGTTGACAGGATGATTCTAATGTCGACTTACTTTTTCCCTGTCGTGCAATCTTCGCGTGTTCCCATCAGCAGAGGCGTTATCCTTCGTCGCCTGGCTGTCTCGCACACATTTGAAGAGGACGGTCCCGTTTGTGGTCGCCCCCACCCGCAAGCCGCCGCCACCGCTTTTCTCCATCCGGCTGTCCCGAAGCACGGAGCGCGTCGACCGGTAACCGAAGTCCGCACCGGCGAGCCGGCTTCCAACCACCGGCTTGTCCAAAACAGATCTTGAATCCATAAGAGCGACGAAATGGCGACTAAAGGAAGAAAACCTGCTTTCTAGAGAGCTTAGTGCAAAATTCTCGAGTGAGATACATTTATCGGGATTGTCGCGACTCGGTGGCTATTGTTGGGCTCGGCCTTCTACTACGTCTACTCTACATGGGGCGTTTGGCGAGCCGGGATAGGCAAAAAAAAAAAAAAAAAGCCGCCCGGTCCGGAGGATAAAAAAGATTGTTTTGCCTCTTTCCTCCAAAAGAATGCCACGCCTCCTGTGCTTCATCCCTATTGGTCGTAGCGGTACATAAACATTACACTCTGGCACGCGTCCACATCGAGACGATCGATGATTGGCTCAAACCCTTGCGTCAGTCACCTCTTTGTAAAATCTAATTGGTTTAGGGAAGGGGAGGTGGGTGTGCCTCTCATTTTACCGGCCGGTGTCTGTCTGTGTCGACATATTCGAGCGGGGCTGAAACGAGTCGGAACAGAAAAAGATATGTACTATTCCGTTGGGGCCCATGCGTGGGCGCAAGACTGCCCCAAACGATCAGATGCTACTTCATTAGCCGTTTCCTAATTATTGTAAGAAATCATTAAAATGATCTGATACAACATTGCAGTAATTAACCTACAACAATAACTCTGACAGACAATTTGAGCAAATTTGTCATTTTAGAAGTGTGTATTAAACAAATGGACCTTTGTACATCCAAAGTTGACCAAAATTTCAAAAAGGTTTGTGAAAATATGATTGTTGTGAATGTATGAAATTACTTTAGTCTTTCCCTTATGAAGCCCTTTGAGACTGTGGCGATTCAAGGTTATTACTTTGACTTGACTGGATTTCGCATTTGTGTCAAAATATTGTCAGTAGCCCAGGCTCTCAAACTGGCATCCAGGGATTTTTTTGAGTTATGAGCCAAATCTTGGGACGAATAGGAATCATTTTCAATATGCTATCATTCAAAATCCTTCCCGTGTAAAGTGGCCCCTACAAAAAAAGCACCAGTAAAAACATTTAAAACGCCCAGCTTAGCTTTGGGACATTTAACAACAGCAACACAGCATCAATTTGAAAAAAAAAAATATTTTGTCATGTGTCAAACCGTGGGTCAGAAATCATGATATGAATAAAATCTTAAAAGTTTTTGGCTTTTTGCATTGTTACTCTGGCCAAGTAAGTACAGTATGTGAACGTACAGCTATTTAAAAAATCCATTACTCACTTTGCAATTTTTCATTCCAACACAGATAATAAGGCAGGCTGCTTTGTCTGTGGTTGTGCACTTTACTTATTCTTTGTTATTAGCTTACAATTGCTAGCATGATCATTGCTACCTTGACCCTAAACCTAACCCCCTACCCTGACTGGTACAAGCAGGGACTGTATAGGCAAAAGACAAAAACATCATAATGTGCCACTTTATTAGAAAAGTAAAAACTCAATTGAATACTTTATGAAGGTTATTATAAAACATTACAATCTTTTGCATATCTGCACTGCCATATCCATTTTTATGTATATTATATATGTTAATAAATATATATGTGTGTGTGTAGGTGTGTGTGCGTATATATATATATATATATATATATATATATATATATATATATATACATATACATATATTATATATATATATATATATATATACATATATTATATATATATATATATATATATATATATACATATATATATATATACATATATTATATATATATATATACATATATTATATATATATATATACATATATTATATATATATATATATACATATATTATATATATATATATATATATATATATATATATATATATATATACATATATTATATATATATATACATATATTATATATATATATATATACATATATTATATATATATATATATACATATATTATATATATATATATATATATATATATATATATATACATATATTATATATATATATATACATATATTATATATATACATATATATATATATATATATATACATATATTATATATATATATATACATATATTATATATATACATATATATATATATACATATATATATATATATATATATATATATATACATATATTATATATATATATATATATATATATACATATATATATATATATATATATATATATACATATATTATATATATATATATATATATACATATATATATATATATATATATATATATACATATATATATATATATATATATATATATATACATATATATATATATATATATATATATATATATATATATATATATATATATATATATATATATATATATATATATACGCACACAGTATCAGAGCTGTCAAACTATCTATCACTATTGTGATTCTTCACGGCTAATTAGTTAATAGAAAGGTCTACCAAATTTCTTGGGCTGTTAAGTTTGAAGAGCACCTGTTACATGTTAATTATTTTTGCATTTGTTGCTGGTTCACTGCTAGCATTCTTGCTAGCGACTGTCTCAAAAACTTCATTGGCTTCTGGATGGTGTGTGCTTCTATGCAAAGATAGTTGCAGTTACTGTATTTCCAATTACTCTGGTTTTGTCTAATGTCCAGCAGGTGTGTTTTGTGAAGGTGTGTTTTTTGAAAGACAATGCAACATATTGATCATGATAACTGACCTAATAGCATAGCAACCAGCACCGCCTTTAACGTAATCATATGTAGTGAAGCTACATGGCATGGTCAAAAATATATACTTTTGTGAAAAATCAAATGTGCTTTAACATTGACAGCCCTATATATATATATATATATATATATATATATATATATATATATATATATATATATATATATATATATATATATATATATATACATACATATATATATATATATATACATACACATGCATACATGTGTATATTAATTTCCGACCGAACCCTGTGCTTTGAGAAGATACAACATTGCTACCGTTGTCACAGCAATATTGGCCCATAACTATATCCATAGATAATTAACAAACATCATCTGTATGTGCATGGAAAGCAGGAAACAATTTGCATCCACAAATGTCATCATGGGTGTGATAACACGTTGACCCGACCCCGACCCTTTCCCAACAAATATACGTACTCAAACTTTACATTGTGACAACATCAGAACAGCAGCAGAGTATTTTACACATGTACATATCCATACCATATTTGTGCAGCGAACATCTGTCCATCAGCGTACAACAATGTTCAACAGAAGAGATCATATCAGTGCTTTGTACCAAGATAAAGAAACCAGGGCCTAAAGTGGCAGCCAGGGGGAAAGGATTAAGAGTGAAAGCCAGCCAGCATTGTGCTGAGACCCTTCTCAGCTGTTTGCCATTTTTCATCTCAGACAGTTGTTGGGCCAACGACGTGTTGTTGTCAGAGTGGAGCAAGCTTGAGATTCACTCTCTCAGGAGTGGACATAAAAAAGCCCCTCCCGTGCATGGCCATGGAGGACGGTGAAGAAGCGGGGTAAAGCTAGCTCTGTGTCCATTATTGGGGAGTGAACACAGCTGGGGTAGGGGCAAAAAGTGCTTCTTCCCCTTAACTGGAAACGCATATGGCTCAGTGTTGCAGTGTATGAGGAGGAGTCTTGTGTCCATTCGCGGTGATCCACATCCAGCTTCATGCTTGTGCTTCATCTCCCTCCCCCACTTCCATCACTCCCTCCCACTCCCCCATTGCAGAATATAAACAGTGAGGCCGAAAATCCTGGTGGCTTCAATCAATCTTTTCTGGTTCCTCCCCTCCCCCTGGTCGCTGCTTTGGAGGAGAAAAAAAATGCTGCTGTGCATTACATGGCAAAAAAAAAAAAAGTACAAAAGAAGACTAACAAACATGAGATTAATAAGTACCACAGTAATTGTTTCATCTCCATATATTAGTTCATGCACTTTTTTGGATCAAGCAGGATAAATTGCACCAACACAGACTTGTTTCATGGCAGTGGCGTGAGCTAGTCATTGTCCAAAAGGAGAGAAAAATGAAAACAAAAAACATTGAACAGTGCAATAAAATACATTTGTGCATTAGATTCTCCGCACACTCACACAAAAACACTTCAAACATATGCTACTGACCTTTAAAAAGGATATCAAACCAAAAATGTCCTTTACACTAATATGCTTCAAACACTTTCACTATTTTGGGCACGCTATTCAAATTATTATTGTGTTTGTGAAACAGGAATAAAGCCATTTTCATCCATCTCACAGGGCGACTAATTTTCCACTTGCTGTCCATTGAAAATGACATCATAAGCAACAAGGTTGTCAACCACCAATCATGAGTCATTCTCAATCTGAGCTGTGATTGTTTGTTACCCAATCCCTGAGCAACTGTAATGGAATGATATCACGGTTGCTCAGAGCTCAGGTGATAACCAAATATGGCTCAGCTAGCGAACGTACCTCGACCAAATTAAAAAAACAGGTGAGCCCTGATTGGGTTCAGCAACAGTCATTTTTCAGTTGACAGAAACTTACAAAACGGTCGCACCCTTAGATGGATAAAAAAAAAAAAAAGATTTTGCCACTGAATTAATGTTTCACAACTGCAATAATAATTACTACAGTCTGTAGACTAGTAAGAGTGCATGAAACTTATTATAGTAAAGAACAGTTTGGGATTGACTACACCTTTAAAAACATTTGCATGGTGCTCTCACAGTGAGATTCTTCCGTTATATCCCTCATCACCTCTGCCTCAAAACGTCACCAGGGTTAATCAAGGTTTGATTTGTCCTCCATACTTTTGCAAATGTCCCTCAAAGCTAGACGAAAAAAAAGCTTGTTTACAAAGAATGCGAGCAGGCTGAGGAGAGGCCGAGGGCCAACCGTCCAGAGGACACTCCACCGAGTGCAAGCTTCCTGTTGCTATTCCCAACACTAAAAGTTCCTCTTGAAAGCGCAACATTTACAGCGTATTGATAAGAAATATGGGCAGCCTTTTCCGCAGGTTTTGAATCACGAAGCATGGAGCTACCACTGGTACGCAACATCTTTTGACTGCCTCAATCGTACTTTGAAATATGTAGGTTAAATGTAAAAATATAATATGCCACAGGGCATTTACGTCAGCATGCACATGCCCCATGGCATTATGGAAAAATCTGCCAAACGGACACAATAATAAAACCATCAAAATTATTTAATGTTTTACTTACTTATTTTTTTAAAGATTTTGGTATAATGTAGGCCAAATGGTTAAAAATGTGGATTTTCCTTAACTTGAGCATCCATTGGGCAAAGCCATGAAGCACTATGGGGAAGAATTTTAGATTTTTAGCAGTTACCCTATAAGTACATTCCAATCTATTTGCAAATATGATCCAAAGGACTTGCAAGTAGGTTCAAAAGTATTTAAAATCATGTTCAAATTACTTGTCGGTAAAATGCCAAATCAAAAACTAGTGCATGCATATTCCCTTTGGTGTTTTGGGAAAACGTGGAGCCGACATAATCATAAACGCAAAACAATTTCTTATAATCAATGTTGACTTTTTTTTGTTGTAAAATGTATGCCAAATGCTCAACAAAGTAGTATATTTACCAACCAATACCCCGTGGTAACATGAGGAACAAAATGCAATCTTTACAGCATTTAGCATACAAGTACATTTCAATGAATTTATACATTTGAACATACTTGCAAATACATTCAAATGTAGTTGCAAATACATTCAAACTCATCCATCAATCCCTTATATTAACTACTTACATATAGGTACAATAAAATGCTACATTTTTTGATTAGCACATGCATATACCCATGACATCATGGGAAAATAAGCCACAAATGTGCAAACTCTGTGGCATTATAAAAACATCTGCCAAATGGACACAATAAAGCCAAAAAAATACGTAATTTTCTAATGTATTGATAATATAGGCCGAATGCTAAAAAATAGATTTCTTTACCGGCATATGCGACAGACAGACCCGCTGTGGCATTGTGGGAAAAAAATTGCAAAGGTTTGAGCATTGAGACATAAATTGCAAAGGAACGTTATTTGCGAGTACATTCAAACGTATTTCCAAGTAGATATGTACAAGTTTGCCAGTCAAAAATGTTTACGCCATTGGCAGTTCCATGCTTTTGTAGTTGAGTGCGATAACAGAACGGTTATAAAATCAGTTAAAAGAAAACGTCAATTATTTGATAAAGTCTTGAGATGAAAGAAAATCTTCTGTTCTAATAGGGAAAGCATATTGTTAAATTTGTCACCCGTATGAACACTTGCGCAACACTCCGGCAACCTCAGACCTGATCACTTTACCCTGTAAAATGCTGCCGAGCATGCATGCATGTATGTGTGTGAGTGTGTGAGTTCATGAGAGAGCTAGAGAGAGGCGTGTCATCAAGCCTCAGGCTACAGATAGATATTTGTCAAATCAGAGAATGTGAATCGTTTACTGATGTCATAATCATCTTGGATGTTTACATTGCGGAACAATCCGAAGCAGAGGAGATAGCAGAAGGGCCGCTTTGATATTCACCCATAAATTCAGGGCACATTGATGAGGGGTTGCGAAATGGACGCGTTCACTCGTCTTGGCTCCCGTTTGAGTTTGAGCAGGCCTACAAATGCTCGGTCGGCTTTTGTTTGTACAAAACACCACAAGTCTCCCTGCCAGGCAACAGGTCAGTGTGCACAGGGAACCTGTTTCAGATGTTTGCTTAGGTTGAGCTAAGCTCCAAAAATCTCGGTGACATCCATCTGCTTATATTACATAAGTGCTTCCAAGTGTGTGTGTATGTGTGTGTAAAAAAAACTTGAACTGTGGCCACCTTCTCCAAATATAGCCAGTATCATTGCTACTGCTCTCTGTAGTCCGCACACATCATGCATTTATATCTTCTACACATAGCCTTCTGAGACCCAGCCTACTATGCGTTTATGTCCACTGCTGTGTCCATTTTATCTCAGCAGGACAGCTAATTGCATCCCACCCGCACGAGACATCATTGGAATGGCCAGGATGTGCTCGACTGAGGACACTATGTTTTAGTCAGATAGCTCCAATGAGCCAAAAGACATAGACCAGAAACAAATGTCCACTCCAGTGGTCACAAATGAATAGGCTGGATCTCAGGGGGTTATTGGATATATTGTCCTCATTAGACCCAGTCTACTAATTTGTGTCCACTGCTGTGTCCATTTTGTTTCATCAAGACAGCAAAGTGAATTTAATCCCAGCCAAATAGCGGAGGCTTCATTAGAAAGGCCAGGATGAACTCAACTAAACACACTAGGACTTTGTGGGGTAGTTCTAATGGGTCAAAGGATATACATAGACCAACAAAGTTTCACTCCAGTGGACACGAATAGGCAGGGTGTCTGATGTCTATATTCATATTTAAATGTGCTTGAATTGTGAGTTGCGCCACACGTCAAATGGCATACATACAAAAATAAAGATATTATGGAAAATGATGCCCATAAACATGAGTAAAGTCACTGATACAGTATGCTTGAAGAGGAATAGTCCAGTTGTCCTTTTTCTTTTCTTCCTTTTTTTGAGAAAACGTTTTGGTCCTTTTAGGGTCAAGGCTGGTTCGGAACTGCAGACCACCAAAGGAAAGTCTGAACCTGGATTAAAACCCTGTTTGTACCTGATGTCAACACAAATTTGATCGTCATTTCTTTTGTCTGGAGTAGTCGGAGTACCTTGAAGTATATACAGCAACCTCATGGCAAGTGGGCAGGGCCACCCCTGTCTGGATCTTTCTGAGCCGTATCTGCGCGTCTGCCAGCTACAGGCCAGTGACGTACATCTCCATTCCATCATTAAACGTGAAGATGGTGGTGGTGCTGGAGCTGTTGCCTGCTTTCACATCACTGATGCTCTCATAGAAGTTATCTCCCCCCGGCAGGCCTCGGACAGGCAGGGGATTGGACGCTGAGCCCTGAGGTGCAGCTGACGCCGCCTGTTGCTTCTTCCGCTTCAGGGTGGCGGCGCCGCCGGCCATGCTATTAGCGGCGTCGGCCTGCTCGCGTTTACGGCGGCTGTCAATGGTAGCGTAGGCGATGTCGGGCTCGGCCGCGACGCACGCGGGCCAGGCCCTGTCACCTGTCGGCTCGTAACACGGCTCCTCCTGGGAACGCGCCTGGCCTTGAACCCCTCGACCCCGTCCTTTTCCTCTTTCCCCACCGAAGGAGCGTGGGAGGGTCTTTGCTCCGTTGCTTTCCATAGGAGTCTTCTTCTTCTGGGTTTTGCACACGATGGAGTAGGTGTCTGCAATCTGACAGCGCGCACACACAAAAGAAGTTCATTGCACTAAACTATGGATAAGTAAAGTGTACTTCTCTACAATTCATAGTCAAGAGGGTTTGCTTGACATTCTGCTTTGTCTTACAAAGGTTTGCATGCAATACTTTGCATGAGCTATTAATGTTTTTCTCATCCCATCACAATTTCAAATGATACAAATTGGGAAAACGATTGCGTTATTGTTTTTGGGAGGGAGGAAGGGAGAGAGAGAGATAGAGAAAGAGAGAGGGAGGGAAGAAGAGAGACATTGGGAGCGATGGAGAGAAAGAAAGAAAGAGATAGATAGATAGATAGATAGATAGATAGATAGATAGATAGATAGATAGATAGATAGATAGATAGATAGATAGATAGATAGATAGATAGATAGATAGATAGATAGATAGATAGATAGATAGATAGATAGATAGATAGATAGATAGATAGATAGATAGATAGATAGATAGATAGATAGATAGATAGATGGATAGATAGATAGATACGTTTGTGTTATAAAGGTATGAATACTTGTACAATCACATTTTATCATTTGTTTCAAGAACAGCCAATCTTTAGGACTATTCAAACAAGTACAAGTGATCTAAAACGTAAATGCAACAGAGTAAAGGCAGCGCACTACTCCTGACCTCTAACCTATATTGCAAAGATTATTTGCAGCCTCAAGTATTTCACGCAAAAGGTAGAATGCGCAAACACGGGAGAAAGACTGCTAATTTGAAGCGAGAGCCTGATAGTGTGTTTGCTGTGTGCTGTAACCTGACCTATTTTGACAGGCAAGGATAAGACAGAGTAAACTGTGTTATCGCTTTGTTGAGGTCTAGGCGGAGAGTCAGCGTTAGTCTCGCAGTGGATAGACCTGTTAAAGTTTCACAAGTGCTTTGGCAACACAACAGTGAACTATGGTGCGAGAGATCGGGACAGCAGCCAAGCCGCTGACAGAAAAAACCTGCTCAGTGGTGCTCGCTAATGGACTTTGCTCACATTTCATTTGTCTTGAATTGTGATCGGAACTGTGTGTGCATGCGTATGGTACATTAGGGACGGGTCACTGGAAAAACAGAATGCTAACTATTTCACTGAATTCCACTGAAATTGAAATGACAATTACCTAATAAATATGATGCATTTTACATTCATGTATTTTAAATCAACTCAACTTCTTAACCTAAAACTCAAATGCATTTGAAAAACCGTTCCAGCTACCCCAAACTCAAACTAAACAAAAACAAAGTAATGGTTCTCTTTATTTTAATTTTTTTAGGCATTTATTTCTTTATTTTTAACACACAATAACATTGTCCAATTGAAAATTGTGCTACAGGGCCAGACAAAAATGAAAATAAAAAAACTGAGCTCTAATACAAAGGAGAAAAACCTGTAAGATGCACACAGTCCGAGCATTTTAAGATGGAGGACAAACATTTTTAACCTGTCAATGTGATAATATGATTTGTTTGATTCAGTATTTCACACAATGGGGTAGGCACTTCAGGGGATATGTGAGATCTTCAAATAGGGTTTCAGCAGGTATCAGCAAATCTAATCTAATGTTTTTTAATGCTGTAATAAGAAAAGTTTTCTTTTCAAATTTTCTTTTCAAATTAAGAGCAAGTTAATCAAACACTAAGCAACTTATTGCTGAATTGTTTTTTAGTGATTCCTTTGCGAAACGCTTTTGGGGGGCAATATGTCTCAGCTGTAAGTAACCGGTAAATTCAATCCCCTGACTGTTGACACAATGTGAGGAGTTTGCATGTTCTAAGTTTCAGGATAACCGGCTATGGAAAATGGATGGATGGGGTAAATTTAATTTAAAAGCGCCTTTCATGACACTCAAGGACACTGTAGAGGACATTATAAGTTGCTGCTGATGCTGCCTTATCAGTAGGTCAATGAGTTGTCAGTGTAAAGTGCTTTGAGTACCTAAGATAGAAAAGCGCTATATGTATAGTGTAAGCGTAAGTAGGTTTCCATTTGCCCTGTATGCCTTTAGTTTGTTAAGTTTTATATGAATCCATATAAAACTGCGGAATAAACAGCTGTTGAATAAAATATGTACAAACATAGTTGTAAAGTTTATATAATAAAATGTTAAGTTGTTGCTGTAGGGTGTTTTTTTTTCTTCATTCTGATGGTTGGTGGTTTTTTTTTTCAAATGGTCTGAGCTCGTCAGGGGTCCTCTATTTGTCTCCTCTATCTGTTGCTTTCAGGCTTCTAAATTTGCAACTACCGATATTAAAGGCCAGCATGAAAATGGGGTTTGCCATATACAGTAAAATGCCTCTAAAACAAAACCTGCATGTGCAAAAATACCCCCCAGTGTGAAAAAAAATCCATGCATCAGCGCTATATAAATACAGCACCTCCTTATGTTCATAATGAAAAACTGTCTTAAGCATTGTTCCTTTAATACTCTGAGTGGCTTTCCCATGCAGTCAGACAATATTCTCCCATACTCTAGATGGCAGTAAATCGACTCTACACCATACAAACAACACTACTATATAATAGAGATAGAGAATCCTAGTCAACTCAAACGATATAAATTCTTCCAAGCTTTTTTAAACTCCTCATCTCTCCCCAAAATGGTGCTCGCCAGGAGTTGTTTACGGTATTTAGATCGCGGTATTCCTTTTCAGACAAATCATAAAGGTGTTTGTACCGGCGAACTACCATAAGCAATAGTTCGCCCTCCATGTTTTCTGCTCGTAAAGAAATTCCGTAACACTTGCAAAGTGAAAGACATTATGCAAGAAATCGATGTACAATAAGTTTGAAAACGAATGCTTATTGTAGATTTGGCCATTTCTTTCTTTCTTTCTTTCTTGTTTTCAATGTTGGAGTCTTTGGTTTTAACTTCAGTCAAATTGTAGATTGCACCACACGTTTTTTATGTTTACGCCGAGACATAGATTTTGCTATAGTGAAAAGTCCTCTGTTGTGAAAAAATATTTCTCCTGTACATTAGCATGAAGCTAAACTGATAATCGCGGATCAATAAATTTCTTTTCAAAACTCAATGCGTAATTATCTTTGTACAAGTGGCCTAGGCAGTAGACACCTTGATAATGCTATTTGGATGAACTCCTCATTATTTGCCACACTGCTGCTTACTGTGAAGCAAGTTGAATTGGGCCACTAGTATCTCAAGGCACAACTGCATTATTATCCCTCCCTATTTCTCTGAAGCGGGACATCCACCCTGCCCCCGCAAATCTCTTTTGTGACCTTTCTGAATAAACAAAGACCAAGGTATATGCTTGAAGCGTTTACACAAAGTGTGCAGCATGCATGTCTGAGCAAACGCGTGTGCTGTTTGTGGACACGCAGTTTGCAACATCGCGCAGCACAGGAAGGAAGTCACAAGACGCTCGGTGGGGATTTCAGAAGCGGGCTGCAGCTGTTGAGGAAGCCTGTGCATTGTATGTTGTCTTTTCCCTCCCCTCTGCCCGTATTCTTTTCTGCTGCCAGACACAAATTACATGGGCAGCTAACTGCGGAACGTGGCGGGGAACAGTACGGAGGAAATTAAAACCGACAACAAAATTGAGATAAGACAATGTGAAGACAAGGCCGCCCCTGGACTAGTAACAGTTGACCGCCGTTATTTGCTT
This sequence comes from Hippichthys cyanospilos, assembly GCF_059441005.1. Classification (NCBI taxonomy): domain Eukaryota; kingdom Metazoa; phylum Chordata; class Actinopteri; order Syngnathiformes; family Syngnathidae; genus Hippichthys; species Hippichthys cyanospilos. The sequence continues at coordinate 9,734,256 of NC_142370.1, forward strand.
TCAGGGCTGCAGCTAGTGAGGGTTTTGGTATTCGAAAGGCCTACTGAAAATTCTATCAAATAAGTCAATATTCCGATAACAATTTTCATTTTTTTTGCCAAGTGACAAACACTTCAACTATCTATTTTCCTCTCGAGAAACATGGGTGAGAATTTAGACAACTCTCCTCATACATGCAGGTCAGAACCATAGGAGCGTTGCTGGTTGAAATCGTGCATTTCAGTCAGCCTGGCCTATGCCTCTTGAGTCATTTAAGTCTATTCAACTGCTTTTGAAAAGTAAGCTAACTGCTGTCATCAACCTATGGGGGCAATTGAGAACTGCTAGTGGCTAATTTATGAAATGCCAGCAAAAGACGCAGTTCAACAAAATGTCAGCATAATTAAGTCCATTTTTAGTGCCCTTAATTCCTGATTGCATATGACTTCAGAATAACGCTGTGTTGTTTATGTTGAATTCAACAATTTGTGGCATCAATACAAAGACGGGTGCAGTTAGCCATTACGCTGCAACACGCTAAGTATGCTTTATTTTGAAGCTGGCCTTCTCACCACATTGGCAGCATAGTACTGTCATACAAAGCATGAAGGCTTGTTGCTGTAATTAGCTTGACTTATATTTCTTGACGTATACACTAAATAAATGTGTATTCAGGGAAGGTCTTTTTTTTTTTTAACTGAGGTTCTCAAATTACTGAAGGACAGGTTTCAACCCTTCCCTCGACTTTCGAAAGAGAAAACCGCCATAGGCCGGTTACATTTGTTCAAACATACTACAAGATCAGGTAGTAGTCCCCCACAAGCGCCATGCATGACACAAAGACTCCCCAACTGCTTGTAGCTCTTAGCGTGTCGTGAAAAAGAGAGAGCAGATTGCCAGCGGATTAACGGGGGAGGAGCTGCTTTATGTGGAAGCAGATGTGGTCGGATGTGTCACATTCAGACACTATTGGACAGTGCAGACTTCCTCCTCTCACCACTAGACATCTTCTCCATATATAATTAGGAAGAATAGCAGTGTCGGCAAGCCAGGCCCCAGACGGGGCTCACCCCATTCAGCCTGGTGCGGAATTGCAGTTTGAGAGGGTGAAGGAAAAAAATCTCTGAAAAAAATCTCCACGGGTGAGGCGGAGATTAGTTTTTGGGAGTGAGCGATGCTTATGTTAGATCCATCTGGTGGTTTGTATATTAGAGACATAGCTTAGAGAGGCTGGGAGGGGGTGCTAGGGGATTGCGGCCAGGGTTCAAGCAGGGGGGGTGGGGGGGGGGTTGCGTGTAACCGAACCTCTGGCTGCAAGCCGAGTATGACAGGAAGGTCACAGGGCAGCTGTGTTATGACGGCATGCCCAATCAAAAGGGCGCTCCCGTCTCCAAACACAGCAGCCGCAAATCACACGTCTTTCTGTCCTCGTGCACCAACGATACGCTACCTCCTTGGCAGTCGGGGGCGACGGATGCCCCTGTCCGTTCTCCATGCGGTGCGGAGGCGGGTGCAAAGTGATGACTTCGTCATCTTCCGGCGGCTTCCAGATGTACTGCTCGCCGTTACCCATGAACACCGGCTCCTGGCACACACAAATCAAATGATGAGATTGCAATCTGGAAAGAATGGGAACATAACATGAAGAATACAGCAGTTCCTTTTTGTGTCTTGTTAAAAAAAAAAAAAAAAAGATCAAAACTACATTGGAAAAATTCAGGGATCCCTGCAAAATTGATCTGATTTTACTCTCTAAATAGGCACTGTAACCAAAACCTTTTTGTCATGCGTTTTAAAAATACTAGCGCTTTACAACAGCGGTTCTTAAATGGGGGCATGTGTACACCTGATAGTATATTGCTTCTTGTTCCATTTCATTTGCCGTTAATTTGAAAAGGAAAATTTACTGATTGCGTCAGAGCATTAAAAAGCATTCAAATTGATTTGCTGACACCTGCAGAAAGCTGAAATCTCGCGTACCAATGGAAACGCCTTGACGTATCCTCATTTGGGACCTACTGGCCTCACTGGTTGTAACACTGTGACACCAATGCTAGTCATTAGCATGCATTTCATTAATGAGAATTTTGATGTTTTTTTTTAAATACACAAGCTGTTATTCTATTTTTAGTTGTGTTACATTTGACAGTAAAATTGACATTTGGTTTTGCTTTAAAGATTTGCCAGAGTGTTCATTGTTGTGAAGTGAGGTAATGCATGGTGAATATGTCACATTTCTCCCATCTAAAAGGGAAAACAATAAATAAAAGTCAAAAAACAGCTCAAAACTCCACCAGTACAGCACCTGAAATAGCAACCTTCATATGTTTTTCGATTAATGTACATAATGTGTATAAATGAAAAAAAATATTTTGACAAACATTATGGTCTTAATGTCACAAAAATTAGTCAAGATACTTTGTTTTTCCCACTGACTACATTAAAAATTGTTTGTACTACTCCTCACCAATTAACTTTGAATGCATGCACCTTAAAGTACGACTTGTTGACGCTTGTTCAGCTAGCAACCTGTCCACAAGTTTCAAACAAATCAGCGCTTCAAAAATACTTTACTCACAACTCACATTAGCATATAGAGGGATAGCAACCCTTGAGGCACATTGTTTCAAAAGAGAAGCCAATGGCAAAAAAAAAAACAACAAAAATCTAGTGTACATACCATGATAATGTCATGCATATTTAATTGGAAGCAACTTGGCTCAAATTGTATAATCTGCACTGCATTGCATTTATATTTTCACGCCTGTTCTATAACTGCAGGCGATTGCATGCAATTAGGAACCAATTACAAAGCGCGTAACATGTGTGGGTTATCAAAATCACTCCTTTGATGCGAGGCACCGCACGACGGGAGCCAGAATAGAATCGCTTCAAGATATGAGCATTATTTATTGGGCAGCTGGCTACCTGTTTGCCATTTCTAGGCAGACTTGCTGATAGACTCCTCTGGACGACACAACCCATACACACACACACATGCACGTACGCTGACACAAATAGAGGCAGCTTGGCAGCCCATCAAGTTCTTACATAATGTATCTTTCCACTTTCCTAGCCAGTAATATGCTACTGAGTGCAAAGCAAAGAGGCAGAGAATCCACATCTGCACTCACAAAAGCAAGAATATGCACACTCGCATTTACTGATTTCACAACACATATCAAAAATACTAAACAAGAGCTAACAATGTCTTTACAACTCAAAGGCACACCTACAAAAATAAAATCATCTTGCATGGCAGCAAAAGCACAGGAAAGCCTCAACAACAGTGAGCCCGGTCATTGTTCTTCTCACAAATGATCAAGAACTAAGGTTACGCCTGTCACCATATAACATTTATTGCATTTGTTGCACTGAGCCAAAACTAAGAGCCAGAAACCAGGATTAGAATTAGCAATTTGTCAGATTCAGATTAGGTGAGCCTATTCATTTGTGTCCACTGTAGTTGACCTTTGGTTTTGGTCCATATCACTGGTCCTCAAAAGGGGGTACTTGTACCCCTGCGGGTACTTAAAGGAACTTCAGGGGGTACTCGAGATTTTCAATGAATCAAAGATGCAAAAAATCTTTTAAAAACAATTATTGAATAAAATAATTGTTTCAGGACAACATAACTTCATAAAAAATATGTTCGTAATAATTTAAGGGTGATTATTGAATTAAATAGTTGTTTCAGGAAAATATAAGTTCATAAAAAAGTTATGTACCGTAGGTTATTCAATTTCATTATTGTTAAAACTCTCGCCCATACTAGAAAGGTTTGACACAACTTGTGCCGCCTCTCGTTACCTGTCAAGTTAATGATTTATTTTCATCTCAAATATGATCCCAAAAGAATACACTTTAAATTTTAATAATAAATTAATATTTTTCTGTGGACAAATATTTATTTATAATGATTTCTTTTTGAAAACAGGTCTGATACTTGATTACTTTTTGGAGGACAGCTTTATTAATTATTAAGTTAATGATTTATTTTTATGAAGATCTCTCTACTGTAATCCCAAAGGAGGACACATTGTGTTTAGTATTTTTATGCAAACAAAAATCTATCTATCTATCTATCTATCTATCTATCTATCTATCTATCTATCTATCTATCTATCTATCTATCTATCTATCTATCTATCTATCTATAAATTTTCATTGTGTAGTGTTACTATGCGTATGACAATAAAACTCTTGAATTTGAGTCTTTCTCTCTTTCTGTCAGTCCGTCCATTCCGAAAAACATTCATTGTTGTCCTCCAAGCTTCACTAAAAGTGCAGTTACTTTGTGGACAGTGCCCTCTAGTGGTTATCCAACTGCCTCCCACTAATTTTTGACATACAGTACTAGGTGCTGTACAATGTCTCCGCCCCTCCCCCCACTTTCCTTACGTAATGAATTACCTTTGGGAAAGAATGCAGGTGAAAGGGCTCCAGGGTTTTTCGTGGAAATTCCTGACTGCGATGCAATTGTGGAGCAGCAGCTGAGGGCGAGTCGCTCACACTGGATTGGTCCGACTGGCTGTCAGTGCCGTTATTTTCCTTCCTGTTTGCCTTGTCAGCCTTGACAGAATCAAAGAAAGACAGAATGAAGAAAGCCCATAAAAAAAAAGCATAAAATATTAATATGCATGTAGCTTGGGGCTATTCATGCAGACTAAAGGAAGTGTTTTAATATCTTTAACATGTTGTCTGTCGTCCATTTCGAACATCGGACGAAAGGAAAAAGAATTTAACATTTTAAATGGAGTTTGGTATTTTTTGGAACTTTGGTCCATTTTCCAACTTATTTAAACAGATGAGCCTCCATCAATTGCAATGAGCTGTCAACTTTCATGCCAATTAGATATGAAATAACACCACATTGAATTCATGTAGGAATTATCAGCAACCATGTAAAAATCATATTTAAACAGCAACGTTTTCTACGACAAAATGCCATAACACATACGATCTATAAATTAGCCGATAAAGTAAAAAAATAAAAAAGCAGCACTTGTGTGTTTTACCTTTCGGAATTTGCGGATTGAAGCATAATCTGCTGCTGTAGGTTCGTGAGAGGCCAGGGAATTGATTGAGGACAGGGGGGACATGTTAACTCCGTTGGCCCCATTTTCCCTTTTCCCTGCCATTGTTCCGTTAATGATGCCATTCCCTCGTCCACCCTGGAAACAAAAGACAAATGCAAAAGTCAATCCCGGATTTTTGCTGAGAATATGCTTCCAGTAAAAGCTGTGACATAGTTAAACTTAAAAAAAAAAAAAACTAAAGGAAACTAAACACATTTAAAAAAAAACATTGTAAACATGTACTACTGAGCTATATATATGATGCTGTAATAATTATAATTTTGCCTAGTATAAGCCAGTGAGTAGTTATATTATCTGTCTACCTGAGTTGCCTCACAGTTTTTCATCTGCTTCTGAAATTGAGACTATTGACATTAACTGATGGCATGTCAAAGACATTTTGCATTATTGGTTAGTATTAAGACGTCACCCAAATGGTGACATTTCAAAGTTCAGAATGGCATGACCACATCACACTACGAGGCCTGTGCAATCCCTCGGCTAAAATACTGTGAAAATGATGTGGAAGAAAAAGACTAAAAAATGATCAAAATACTTTAGTGAGGATTCTTAAAACAAATTCAGAATTTTGTCTTTGTCAGAATTCCGACTTTATTCTTTAATGTTAGAATCCTCACTTTAGTATTCCCCAAATTCTGACTTTATTTGAACTCAGTCAGAATCCAGTATTCTGACATTTTTCTTGGACTCGGAAGTTTGGAAAGTCAGAACTCTGATTTTAGGGTCAGAATTCTTACTAGTCAGAATTCCTTAAGTCATAATTCTCACATCAGAAAAAGACTTTAAGCTTACAATGCTGACTGCATTTTTAAAAGTCAGTGAAAAGTCTCAGTCAAAAGTGAGAATCCCTTTTTAACTATTTTCTTCTTGAATGGCCTTAAACCCATTAGGTACCTATACTACATCGCAACCCTCACTGATGTCTTATTTTTATTTTGGTGCTGGTTTAGTATTATTTTAACTGTTTTCCTGTTAATTTGATTATTGTAGAAATAATGTGCTATGGCTTAGAGCAGGGGTCACCAACTCCGGTCCTCGAGGGCACCTATCCAGCATTTTTTCAGTGTAACCCTCCTCCACTGCACCTGATTCATAGGATGTGCTCATCAAGAAGCTCTGCAGGAGCACCAAAATGATCATGATAATTTGCATCAGGTGCAGGGGAGGAGGGTTACACTGAAAACAAAAAAAAATGCTGGATAGGTGCCCTCAAGGATTGGAGTTGGTGACCCCTGGCTTAGAGAATGACATTAAATATTTTGTACGTATTGTATATCTTCTGAAGGACACCAGGAGGACAAGCTAGATACTTTGGCATTAGCTAATGGGGAGCTTTAATCAAATCAAATCAATACACAATAAGTTGTACCAAAATAAAATATAAAAACATTTTAAATCAAAAAAGAAAGGTGCTTCTGCTTCAATTTCCTGAAAATGTTTGCAGACACAGTGTTGTATTTACATACATTGCCATTGCGAGTGCCGTTGGCTTGCGCAGGCGGGCTTTGGGCGCCCCGGATTGAAGTTGGAGCATTCGTCGGCACTGGCGGCGGCGCCGCGGGCGCTTTGGGGCCGGCGTCGCCTTCCCGGACGCTGACGCTCTCGTACAGGCCGTCGTCCAAGACGTGTGCGAGCGCGGGATTATTGCGCAGGCCCACCTCAGTGTAAGTGTGGTCTCGGGCCTCCCCTCCTCCCCCGTCTGCCCCGACGTCACCTTCCCCCCCTTGGCTGGATCCCTGGGGGTCGGTGGGGATCTGCGGAAGCTGGCGCCCCTGTGATGGCCTCAGGTCCGTCTGAGAGCGCCGACTGTGGAGGAGCAGGAGGTCCATGCTGGCCGGCCGGCTCTTGCTGACGGCTGGAGGAGAAAGCGGAACGGCGCCCAGAGATGGTGAATTCCCAAAATCTTACGCAGAAAAGCAAATGGTTCAGATTGATCGTAAATCGCTTACAGTTGCCGTTGCAGGGAAAGCGATTGATCTCATGCAGCCTGGTGTCCGATTTGCTCATGGAATTCAGTTTCGGATGTCGAAGGGTACCCTGCTGTTAAGCACAGTTCATTCAAAGCCATTCATGTTTCGCTCCGAGGAAAGCAGGAGAAGTAAAAGCATGTCTGACCATATTTACTGACGTCCCTTTCTCTCCGGCTGAAGGGTGCTTGCTCTTGCTTTTTCTGACAAAAACCAAAGGAAAGGAGGTCAAAGGGAGCCTCTGGACAGAACTTCCATGCAGCAGAAAGAGGAGATACTATCACAATCTATGTCCAGCAAAGTATGTGCTTTATAAGAGCCCTGTCAAACACAGAAACAGTTTGGCCTTCACAAGTGGTGAGCTGTCATTGATACAGGAAGGGTTTTTTTTTTCTTTACAAATTAAGAGCAAATGAATTTGATCAACAACCAACTTATTGCTAAATTATGTTTTAGTGATGCCATTGCAAAACCTAACTTTTATTTGGTTATGTTTTATATTAGTGTCCCCCTAAAATGGCCTGGGAATACCCGCGGCCCAACCTAAACAGTTGTGTCCACTCTGGTGGACATTTGTGAGAGAAGATCCTGGTCTTTTCGATGATGACGTTAGTTTTGGTGAAACAAAATGGACACAAGTGTGGATACAAATGAATGTGCTGGGTCTCAGAGCCATCTTTTCCATTTTCTTTCGTAGTTTGCTATTTTTGAGCACAGTGCTTCTCAAATGGGGTACGAGCACCCTGGGGAGGAACGTGAGGGTATGTGAGATTTTAAGTTCAGCATGCCAAAACAGTACAGGACAGTACACATTTCTATTCAAGTTAAACGCAAATGAACTTCAACAGCAGCTCATTCCTAAATTATATGATAGTGACTTCTTTGTAAAATAGTGTATGCCTTATTTTGTTACATTTTATCCAGATAGGCATTGTCATTAGAGACACAATTTTTCAGCAGATGGAATCAGAAATAAAACAGACTTTATCTTCTGAAGTTGCTAAATAAAATACGCCTAGTGGTCCCACTACGAATGTGGTTCCAGTTTATTAAATCACAAGGATGACAGAGTAATCCTTTATTTTGGCTTTTTTTTCTCATGTAAAAAAACTCACGGGCCGCTTAGAAGGTAGATGGCTAAAAAATATTTCAGAGTGTAAAAAAGTATGAGAACTTTATCCTACCCACTTGTTCTAAAAGTGTGTGAGAGTCATAGTGAATCCCCTGAGGTGGTAATTATAGGCAACTGTTGATATGGAACTCAGCGAGCAATAAGATGAAACAGGAAAACAACAAAGCCCGTGGTGCAGGTGTGAATATTAAACCACACCCCCTCACCTCCCTTCTTTCACACGAGAGTGACTTTTGCTCTCTCTTAGCAGCTAGCCTCTCCAAACAAGTATCACATCATATGGATAATACGGTGTATCCTCCTAGGAGCCCGCCAATCATTTTCGTCCACTGTGGTGGACATTTTATTTCAGCCAAACAGCAAAACGAATTGCATCCTATACAAACACATGAAACATGCCCTCTACTAGGAAATCGTAAGCTAGATCCATTGAATCAAAAAACACGGACCAGAAACAAATGTCCACAACAGTGGACACAAAATCAATCGGCTGCACCTCGGGAGAATGTGAGTTTTGCGAGACTTCTCCGCTGGGAGAAACAAATTGACCCACACTTGTAACTTCAATTTGATTATATGAATTATTTTAGAAGCGCTCCTCTTGGCGTCCAGTAACTACATATGGCTGCGTTCAAGACATGGCTACGTTCAAGAACTAAGCTGTGATTGGTTGTTAGCTGAGCTGCATGCAGCTGTGATGTCATTGTCAGTCTACAGCTTTAGGCAAAATAATTATTTTATTCATATACATATTCCATCATTGATGTCATAATCGGATAGCAGTGTTTAGTCTAGTGGGGTGGCATAGAATGTACTATTGCAAAGAATTTGGACTTGACTTGCTTTTTAAATGAAGCGAGGACAGCCTCACTTTCCATCCGGTTTGCCATTTGACTACCTAAGTGAAATTGCGGCCTGAACTCTTGTTGAGAAGTATTGAAGACTCTACTGTAAATCGCTCCCGGGCATGAAGAAGTGTGCGAAAGGTGCTTTGCCGCTTTTGGCTGACTGTCGACCAGTTAAGGGTGCACTCGGCCAATATAATGAAGATGCGAAGTATAGGCAAGGGACGGAGTCGGGCGGGCTCACCTCTGGCAGCCCACGCAGACCAGGACGATGAGGATGGTGACCACAAAGGCCGATGCAGCCGCAATGGCCCCCAGCAGCAGCAGGTTTTTGTACGGGGGGTCCTCCAGGTTTGTCTCTTCGCTGTCAGCCATGACACACGATCCCTCTCACTCACTCGCCCACTCGCTTCCTCTCTCAGCTCAAACTTCACCACACAAATGCCGGGCTTAGAACAACCTGCAGAGACAGGAAGGAGGAACAAAGATGCAGCAAATGAAAGAAATGAGAGAGGAGACGAAATGCAGCAGAGGCGGAAAAATGCTTTGTGTGCTTGGCCTGCCTCTGGCTTTCTGTCACTGTCTCTTTCTGACGTTTTGGTTACTATTTTTGACTCTCACTGAGAATAATTCACAGAAAACAGAACACCTAATGAGGCAGCTCGCATGCGGCCGCTGAAAAAAAATCTTGCAGTGACACCTTTATTCCTTTATTCCCTATAAAAAGATCAAATGGTGGTGTAATGTTCATTTCAATCGTCAGAGATTTTTTATGCTAGTTTAACAGTAAAAATGAACTGAGCTCTCACAGGCGTCTGCCGTCTCAATGGTGTAAGGACCACAGCCACTATTTTTAGATTTGAAGAAAGAACTGGTGTCAAAGATATTTGTCACTATAGGTATTGATATTACTATTGTTGATATTGCTTTGTGTGTTTGTGTGTGTGTATATATATTATATACATATACATACATACATATATATATATATATATATATATATATATATACATATATATATATATATACACATATATATATATATACATATATATATATATATATATATATACACATATATATATATACATATATATATATATATATATACATATATATATATACATATATATATATATATATATATATACACATATATATATATATATATATATATATATATATATATATATATATATATATATATATATATATATATATATATATATATATATATATATATATATAAATAAATATGCATGCTGAAAACGAAATGTCACAGTGGATACATTGCTGAAAAAATGTTCAAAACCACGACTTACATGCCTGTACACCACGGCTTTTCAGATGAGGCTTCCGAATGTAAACATAGCCAAAGTATTAGTTTTCTTCACAAATGTTGATTTTCTGGATTCACATGTACATTACGTTTATGTTTGAACATAGACAATCACAGAAATGTGCTGGTTTGTATTAAAAAAAACATGATGTCAACACGCCAACCCAAGGAATAAACAGAAATAGGTTCAAGCTGTGTGAAAGATTCTTGGCTTTCTGTTTCTTGGAGATAAAACGACATCTCCACGCCACACCCCCTGTGTCCCATTTTCCTTGTAGTTCTCCCCTTCTTCCTCTGGATCTCCTCTCTCCTCCTCTTTTTCAATGCGTCTGCCTGACCCTGCAGAAATGCGAGGCGATGCGCGGCGAATGAATTAGCAGCACTGAGGCCTCAGACAGCCCTTTATGGATCTGACAGGCAAGCGGCGAGAAGACAGAAGCATAGAGTTTGTGAATGGCAGCAAGGGAGTTGATGAGATGCAGGAACAAATGAAAGCGATGACAGGTGGAAGAAGGCCAGGTTGAAAGTACCAAGGCAGGGGGGCAAGGGGGCATACTTAAAACACTGAGACGTGGGGAGTGATGACAGATGACGATGAAGACAGCAAGGGGCAGCATGTGAGAATGCGCGACAAGCGCAGGGAGGGTGGAAAAAAGGATGCGGCAACAAGAAGGAGGTCACCAGCGGTCCGTCGCTTCCGCCTGCATTTCGTCAGCGCCCTTTGAAAAATTCAGATGAGAATATAGCTACAAGGGAAACGCCAGCCAGCGGCATGCCAAGCGCACGAGTAGTGAGAAAACCTGGAGGAGGAGAGGCAACATCTGCGTGACGCCATTTAATGTGCAACGATTCTCATTGCAGCCTCTGTCTTTGTTTCACAACACCAGATGACAGAAACCATGCGCCGCTCATATTCGGGAGAGGAACAACATTGGCTCTGGCTGTAATAATAAGATACCAAGAGTGATTATTTGGGGTCTAAATGAGAGCTATCAAAGGTGCATTGCCACTAGTGCTGAGGAAATAAAAGTCGACCATGTCGGGGCAGTCGGCCTTAAAAATAGGTCGACTAAAAATATCCACCGGGAAGGTCTGCCAGATCCATATTTGCGCCTGTTTTCTACATGGAATGTTTCATCATGGACGTTTCTTCATTTGTTCATTTCAGCCATGTAAAATCACTTACTACATCTTACTATGAAGGTGTTCTAATTCTTAAGGGATTTCCAAGCTTCAGTGTCAATGATGCTCAACATTGACCGGGAATGATCAGAAAAAGACCCAAAACAAAAAGCAAAAATCCTCTTTCTGTATCCACGTGGGATTAACACCGCTAACGTCCATGCACTTCTCCTAATTATACGTAACCAGAGATCCATGAGGGCGTGCTGTTGCAAAAACATCCCGTCTCAGTCATCATAACACGACTGAGCTTTTCCACTGATCCAAATGAGACTGAGTCCATTGGTGTAATTGAAGGTGATCACACATTCTAATCAAGGCTTATACATCCATCAAATTTGACAAGAAATCCCACCATGCAGCCCTGTGTTAACAGTTCAGAGCTGATATTCTCAATGTCACCCTTTGCCAAAAACAAACTTCAAAACGTGTCGCAAATGCATCCTTATGTCTTTTTATTGCGCGCAATGACACGTCCTTATACTGACATCCCAGTATTTTGAAATAATCCGCCGCCTCGCTGCTGTAAACACTTGCTGGAGCAGTTGGAAAATGCCGATGAATGTTCTTTGGTCCTGTGCTGAAAATAGTCTCCAACAAATGCTCTACTTTCCTGTGTATCAAGTGCGTGCTGCCAAATACGTCGCACCGCATGAATACGTAATGAGAATGTCCAAACAAAGTCCATTATTGGGTTAAGAAACATATTCGTTAACCCAAGTTGACAACTAAAATTGACCCTTCTTGCTTTACTATGCTGTAGTAGTCATAGTTGTTGATGCATTTATTTTGCTGACATTGATCATTTAATTATTCATTCTTATGGTGTTAATATATGGGTCACTAATCCACTTTAGTGCCAGTTGGCAACTGTAATGACAACACCAATCGTAAGTTATTTCATTTATTTTTCTGTGTATTTCATATTTTGACTACCATATGACTTTGCAAAGTAACAATTAGGTAGAAAGCGCTCATACCGCCTCTAAACCACCCCTGCGGAGTAAATACACAACCACATTATCTGCGGAGCCCCTTACTTTTATTTTCAATCTGAAGATGGGGGGAAGAGATTTTGCACTGATTTGGCTAAGTAAATAGCAACATTTTATTCATCAGTTACAAAGTTTTACTGTTGAATATGTCAAAGTCGCGAAAATGTGTGTTTGAGGGCACACTGCAGAGCAGCAACGATAGGAGTAGATAATTCACCCACAGAACTGTTGGAATGAATAGGTGTTATGAATAGGTGTTACTGTGTGTGATGTCTTGACAGTTGTTTTGCTTTGTTGGCTCTCAAGTCGATTTTGACTTTCAGTAAAATGTCTAATTATTGATTATTCACGCTGCCTCTGACTCCCATTATCGATCACGACAATGTCAGCTTTTTTTTCCGTTCTTCTTACGTTCATGAGTGTCTTGAAGGAGGCGCGGCAGCCACATAGTGGGAAGTGCGAGGCGGACACGCTAACCACCCTTCCACTGTGCTGCCCAAAAAAAACATACTTTTTTATTAAAAATAAATAAATAAATAAAAAAGCACCCATGTACCAAAGGTAAGATATCTTCATTTATATACATGTATTTAACTATGGAAGACTTAAAATACCATGATAAGGGTGCGTTTAAGGGGTCCTAGGGGTGTCACTTTTTGATCTTTGGCCCTAACTTTTAAGGGTTGAAAAAGAAATGTAACTTTAGGAGTTACAAGCAAATGGCACATATTCGGTGAAAGGGCCTACATGCTGCACACTACATAATCTATAGATGAAAGTAAAAATAACACAGTGTCATAACTGATTAAGGCTGATATGCATTATACAGTATATAATGTAAAATGTGTGTGTTCATCTGTGTGTAAATGTGTACGGTAACATTCATAATGTATACAATTCTGATGACATTGTGTTTTTTATTCCATTTATAGCATGTAGATTGTGCTAACCCCTCAGCTACTACCATGGAATGTGCGCGTGAATAAATTATGGAGTATACTGTAAGTTACATAAGACGGCACTCAAGTGATCTAATGCTATGTTCATTTAAAGATCTTTGTTTCTCTGACATATGCAATCTTTCTGAACTTGGAGTAAAATTCACACGAACATTAGCAAAATCTACTGATTGCAACTCTCAGAAGAGGACATGTGGCAATATTGCTGCGGTTGCTGTGGGGTAGAAGCAAATGTTTGTCTTATCCGTCCCAAACCTCAATCGTGAGTCTGCAAAGTCCTCCAAAGGCAACCCCTTGTGTTGGTTTATTTTTAGAACTCCATCTTTAAATTTTGACATTTCACTCGTTTGCCTCATCGTACGTCGCAAAGCGCAAGGAAAATCCCAAAAGATTTTTCCACAGATTTCTTTTGGAGTTGGTGTATGTGTGCGTGCGTGTGTCTGTGCGTGTGTTTTCACTGCAGGCAAGTGTGGGGCGTGCTAACATCAATTACAAATGAAGCTGGATAAGAAAAAGAAGAATCCAATTTGAAACCAGCCTGGGATGCTGAATTAGGGGCGGGAAATGAAAGGGATGTTTTGGAAGGGCTAATGCAACTGGTTGAAGTGGTTCAACCTTTTTTGAGGAGTGTATCCTTGTGAAATAGTTTTCAGCCGTACTCTCTCAGAGTACAAAGCTGCCTGGGAGGAAAATTGTCCCCATTGTTTCAGTCTCTTTCATTTAATACTGGACCTCAATATGTACAGTGGTCTCTCTTGAATTAATTGCACATCAAATGGTACAAATGAAAAAAAAGAAATAATTATCTAAATAGTAATAGATGTTTGTGCATAGAGAAAATTATCATAACAATATGGTCCTTTGTAGAGTTCAGAGTAAATATTTGTCCTCAAAAACAAAGAATTTACTTAAGACTAAATAGGTTTTAAAGTTATTGACAGCTAACGCTTTGTATGAAATAATAGGCAGGGTCAAACCTTTCTGCTTGGGAGGGGATGGAATTTTTAGATCATTCAATTTCAAATACATATCTACACATCTTTTTAGAGTTCAGGCATTTAGTCTCAGATAGAGGGCGGGAGGAATTCGCCTCGCTATAGCCTTCCTGTAAAGAGTTTGCTTGCTCTCCCCGAGCCTGCGTGGTTTCTCTCCGGGCACTGCGACATGCTCCCAAACTCCGAAAACATGCATTGCAGGTGTACTGGACATACTAAATTGTCCTGAAGTGTGATTAGGCGTGTGAATGCTTGTTTGTCTGTGTCCCCCGCCTACTGCATGAAGTCAGCTGGGATAGGCACCAGCAAGCCTGCGACCCTTGTGAGGATAAGAGGCTCTAGAAAAAGGATGGATGAATATATTTATTTTTCATAACATTTTCAAGTATCAGGGTCAAAGAGAGTTTAAAATGACTCTAAAATAAGAAATTTGGAGAGCCGACCAAATATATAATGCATTTTATGAGCTTATACTTTCCTGAAACATTGAAATAATTTAAAACATACTTTTAAAAATATTTTTGCATGAATGCTAAATTTTTGAAGATTATCCCCTGAGAGGGATTAAAGCGTTTGATTCATATTCCACACACACGATATCTATCATAATACTGTGCTTATCGTTCATGTTTGAGTGCAAATGTGACAGTTCCATTGAGGAATTTTGTAAGCTTGTGCTCCAGTTTCCTGCTGATCCCTTCGACATAAGGAAGCCAAGACTCCATTTTCCTCTCGCTTGACTCGGCTTAATTAAGCAGAATGAGTCAGAAGCAACACTCAGGATTTAAGATTTATTCTTATGGGATTGGGGAGCTCCCTCCCTCTTGCCCTCACCGTGTTTATGGTACATTTCCGCGTTAACTTCCCTCTCATTACTTTAATGACGACGATGCCGCAAGCTTATTTTCACGATTGCAGTGTATTTTTTAACAGCAGCGCTTGGGTGCATGGCGAGCGATACAATGATTCGTGCATGATTGTGCTCGCTCAAAGCAGCTTCAAAAAGCAACGGTGTGAAGGTTGCATGATAAACAGCGTCGGTCACACACATGACAGAGACGATAAGAAATAATAAAAAGGGTAACAAAGCGACAAACATCTGTTTTGGCCTCCAAAGCGTCAGGCAAAGTCCCAACATTAAGTGTAAAACAGAGGAAGAATCTGACGGAGACATCAAACCTCGGCTCTCCGCCTTTGCTTTAGATGCATTATTCATCTGTGTGCCAATTTGGAGGAACCCTCCCAATCCCTCAGCTAGCGCCAAAAAGCGGAGAAATGAGCTGGAGAGAAAAAGTCACAGCAAGAAAAAGACAAGTCAGAAAGAAAAACAGGGAGGGGAGAGAGCACGAGAGACAAAAGAACAAAAGAAAGAGCGAGACAGACGCAGGAGAAGCACATCTTGCCGCTGCAAATTAGAGAAACATTCAAACAGGCTTTCACATCATCCACGGAGACCTCTTCCTGTTATGCGTTTTCACACCACTGCAAATGCAGCCTGAACTGTCTTCATTTCTTTGTAAAACTCTTAAAACCAGGCTGAAAATTGATGGAATAAAACGAAAAGACACGGCGACGATACATCGTTTTGAGACCAAAATCGCGATCTCCTACTGTGTGATTTAGGGATAGTCAAAGCTGCGTTTTTGTTAAAAATCTCTAGTCCTCCAAGCTCACCAATCAGCAGCATACTACTGTGGAGAAGTCACACTAACCAACTTCGCCCATTTATACCATGTTATATCATGATTGATGTTGCTAAAAATATGATGCAGACACAAATATAGCTTACTTTTAAAATCATATTCTTATCAGTAAAATGTGAACGTAGCGCTTCCCCCAAACGTATTGGTAAAACCGTACAGGAAATGTGGTGACTGTTGACAATGAGATAGAATATGATGTAAAAACAGTGCAAGGAAATCAACGTATTCCAGTTGGGTGGGATTAGCGAGTGGCATTGTAAAATGGCCGCCGGTGACTTCACTTCCCTCATCGGTGACTTCACTTCCCTCATCAGCGAGTAGGTGGCAATGTTAGTTCAGTCATATAATTTCTGCATTCAAAGACGGTTGGAACTAGAACGCCTCCGAATCCCGACTAGAAAATGCGCACGTAAACGCCCCTTGAACTAGGAGGTCCAAATTGCAGAGTCGGGGAAAAAAAAACAAAGACCATAACTTGATGACGCCCATGGAGACACAAATGTTGAAAGGAAAGACAGTTTAAAAGATTCTATAATATATATTTATCAAAATTCGTTTAAAATTGGAAGAACTATCAAAATTAGTCAATTCATCGAAAAGTAATTGATTATGAAATGAATAAAAAGGGTTTTATTAATTTAGTTTAGTTTTAGTTTAGTTATACATAACGTGTCCAAACCTTCTGTTTTCAGACTTTCATGGAAGCAGATTGATTATTGTGTTTAATCAAAATAAGATATTGGCTAACATGTTTTTTATTTGAAAAACTATGCCTGAAACTGAAACCGAATCAGTTTCAAAAAGTCTGGTGAGTACCAGATCAATCCTTCTCGTGTGATATTGCTGAAGTGCTTCGTTTTTTATCTACTAACAACACACACAAAAAAATGGTTAAATAAACAGTCATTGTGAAATATATACATATATTATAAATTTATACATCATGTTGCAATACACTTCAATACAAAATGAAATGTTATCAGATTATATGACAGCCCTAGTTATTACATTACTAAAATGTTGTTATCGTAATGCCATTATCTCGCATGAGGTTATTCAGTGAAACGTGAAACACTTTGAAGTTAAGCAATCTTCCTATATAAACAAAAAGAAAAGTGATTATGATTTGCTGGTGATCACACTGCTTTGTGACAAACAAGAAGAATGAACAATTTGTCCGAATCCGCCATCTTTGTTGTTTACATCTGTGTAGAACGTTTTGAGGCCGACAACCCGCGTGGGTTCAATCTGACCACACCTTCCTCAAATGCAGAAGAAGGCTGTTGCTTGCTTGTTGCCGTATAAGCATCTTAATGAAGTCTCAATTATTAGTTCGCCCCCTGGTGGTTGGCTGACTACTTGTTTAAAAAAATAAACTGTTTAAATATTGATAAGCTTCATTGAATTGCGGTGGCAACAATTGCAATCGCGTTCAAAATTTGGTAAATGGTTCAGCCCTACCACACACACACGCACGCACACACACACAAATGCGCACGTTGCATCCTTGGAAACACACCATTTTTGCTGGCTTTCATACTCTGCCATAAGCTCTCATCATCATCACTTTGTCTGCCCGTCAACCTCCCTCCCTCCTGGCAGCCTTGACGCTGCCCGTATTGGGAACTAAAGCCAGGTTTTGTTACCTATTATGACAGCAGCCTTTAACATCACAGTCTGGGATATACAAAGGTGTGTGTGCGTGTGTGATTGTGCGCGCATTTGCATGCGTGTGTTTGCGACCATGTGTGTGCGCGCGTTACGAGTGTGAGTAAGGTAAGCGTGTGTGGGCTGAGTGAGTAGGATTGCCATTTAATCTGACCCCCCACCACCCCCTCCGCAACACAGCTCTAGTCATTTCGAGCCAACAGCTGGATGTGTCTGAATCACATCCAATCTGACTGCCCCCCCATACACACGCGCACACACATCAACATACACACTCCTGCTGCACATCAACTGGATGAGGAGTATTTAGCCAGTCACAACTCCATCAATTGTGCTGTCTTGCCTCCAAGGCTAGAGTTGAGTGACGCAACATTCAAGTTTTTCAAGATGCATTTAGCTGATGATTTTTGCTTAGACTTGAGAGCAGATGCGAGATCCAAGCACTATATGGTGGCATTGAACTCATCTTAAACTTCATGATTAAACAGAACTTATGGCAAATCGCAAATAAATCTTTAAAAGTGCTTTGTGTTGTTTAAGGGGTACTTTTAAAAAAAAAAATTAACAGGGGGTACGTCATAAAAACTGTTGAAAACCATCGGATTAAAAACATGGCTGTAAAAGAACCCACAAAGCTTGAGAAACGTCCTCACGTCACGCTCATAGGCAAAATACCAAAACAATGGCTAGCCTGCCCCAGCGCAGAACGAGACCACACTTCACGCCGGCCTTGAAAAAGAACCACTAAATACTACCAGTTGTTAAGTTTTCTTTTTTATAAAACGGCACAACCAATCTAAATGTAGCCTGCTCGGTAAAACATGACAGTCAATTCTTTTGCTTCATTAACAGTTCAGCCTTTCTGAAGCTTCGGCACTGAACGGCAATGTCAGGAAGGGCGTCGGTCCATCAGCACGGAGCCTGCTGGGGGAATTGGGCTGCAGGCCTACATGTCGGCCTGCTGTGATCTCGCTCCCTCAGTTTGGTCACATCACCGATACGGGTTCGGACTCGCATGCGGAGCACGTTCACACCGGCGCTCGTCAGCGTTATCTCCACAGAAGCAGACAGATTGTTTCAGCAGCACTACTAATAGTTGGAGTTGCGGACGATGTCATCACATTTAGAACCGGGCTCACTCTTTATGTAATGTGTCATAGTGCACTAGAAAAACAAATGTAGTGGTAGAACTGGTCGTTTTGCATCTGTAGTGTTATTGGATTCTTTTATTCAAGGAAGACTTTCATTACGCTTTGTTGTTCATGAAGCCTAGAACTGTGGACTGAAGCTGTTCACAATGTGAAATGCTAAATAATTTCGAAGCAGGGGAAACTCAAAAATCAAGTCCAGTGGATTTGTGCAGTCCACAAATTTGCAAACACCACCTATACAAAAACACTTGGGTTGGTTGATAAAATTATAAAATTGGTAAAACTGTTGATTAGTGATTTCCAAAGCAAAAGCCGATATTTGCATATGTCTCGATTTTAAAATTTATTTCGTTATTTATCTTTTGTAGAGCAGTTTTGCATATAAAAACCATTTGGCACTGTTGGTGAACGATTGATTCCCAGCCTTGCGATTGCATGTTTTTACATGAGTCGCAAAATTCAAAACTGATCTTGCAAACGTGTGTGAAACCGCTTACTTCGAGCGTTGGTCTCATTTTGATTCAACACAATGATAATAGGTCTGCTTTTATATGATATGCTTTTATGTGAATAGGTTGGTAATCGATTACTCGTTGATTAATCATATTCCCGCTGTGTAAATAATCATTATATTCTGAAATTACATTAACTGACTGACTTTTATGTCCTTGCAGGAGGTCCGAGAACGGCATCTTTAGGGCAATCATTCCAAAAATACCTGACGGGAGCTCATCTTGGCCATTAAAGAAACGTGTTCAAATTTTCCAGCCATTCAACGGTCTGCAAAACTTGCGGACGGACTTGTTTCAAGCAAACAGAAGCGGACACGAAGGCCGCGCCCGCCACGACGGCGCCATTCCCGGGTCCCGCCCGGCGACTGATGTTTTCACACTTGTGTGGAAGACTGCTATTTCTGCACACAGCCACACAACTCAATTATTCATTGTGAATGCTGGCGCACTCAGTTTACCTCTGGAAGGGATGGAGCAGGGTGTGTCTCGCACGTGGCCCGTATCTTCCCAGCGCAACGCAACATCACAGAAGAAGAAGAAGAAGCGTCAGCGTGCGACGGGAGGAGGAGGCAAGGAGCTGTCATAAACACGCAGTCAAAACCAGATGAAGCCGAAGGAGCGCATCAAAAAGCAGAGGCAGGAAACGGGAACAAGCGGCCGAGAAAAATGAACTCTCAAACACCAGCGCAATTCTCTCAGCAGACTGATATCAGATGCACGCAACCTTGCCCAAGAGGACGACGCTTCATTCAGGGTAACGAATAGAGGATCACTTTTGAGGCTATGATGATTCATTTAGTTCCATTGATGGCGATAGTTGTCAAAGATCTTTTTGACTAGACAGGCAACAAATAAGTTAACTGATTCACAGCCTGCCCAGTTAAAATTGATGTCTATAGTTGCCATTGGCAGTGAATGAGTTAATAATCATTGTGACAAGAGGTGATGCCAGTTATGTATTTACCAAGTTGCACTGTACTCTAAAATGGGCGCATATAACAACTCCTCAAATGTATTGCTTTATTCCAATAGAAGTAACCAGGCTAAAGTAACTTTTCAAATCTGCCGAAAAGTTTTTTTGTCGAATAAAATTTCTAATACAATCACTCTTATGTAAATAGTGTATTATATATGAGGTATATTATTTATAAGTGAAGTCTTGAAATAAAACACAATCCAATTTTTTTCCAACAATAAGTCCTATTCAGTTCTACTGATTTAGACATGGCAATTTGATTAATATTGTGTTATTGGGATATAGATCAAGCATGGTTTATGCTTGCTCCATGCATCAAAATGACATAATTTCGTCAACCACGCCCCTCCACACGGAGTCCGAGTGAGCCTGATTTTCCATAATGAGTACCTTCTGAAATTCCTTCAGCGTGGAAAATATAGCGGACGAACTATTGCTTATGGAAGTTCGTTGGTACAGACACCTTAATGATTCGTCTGAAAAGGACTACGTGACCTAAATACCGTAAACAACTCCTGGCGAGCACGTACACTAGGAAGAGAGATGAGGAGTCTGTTAAAAAAAACACTTAGAAAAACTGTTAAAAAAATAATTTAGATCGTTTGAATTTACTCTCTACCTCTGTTATAGAGTAGTGTTGTTTATATGTTGTGGACTCCATTTACTGCCACTTTAAGTATGGGAGAATAGTATGTCTCTTTTCCGCGTGAAGCGTTCAGGTATCGAGTATAAACTAAGCTTCAGGCAAAATCTGCTTGTTTCATATCCGTCTCAGGGGGCAGCAATTTTGCATCTTGCTCTCTGCCAAAAATAACATTATGTTTAAACTGATGGCGTTGCATAGAACATATTAAATATTTGGGTTGACTTCCCTTTTAAAGGGACAGTGTGTCATCTTGAGAGGTACGATGTAGGAAATTTAGTTGTATAACAAAAATGCAGCATGCACACCACGGTGTCTCAGAGAAGTGCAAGTGCAAATGTCAAATTTAGGAATGCAAACCATTTTTTATTTCCTCTCCTTTGTGTTTTTATTTGCGAATTGCATGCAAAACAGAAAATCTGTTGGCTGAACACTAGCTTTGAATTACATATGTGAAGTTTTCCTCCTTGAGCTTTCCGTAGCTATAAGAACCATAATGGTCTCCATCTGATGCCTCCCTTGTAATATAATCAGTGATTAACTAGACTTACGATTATATAAAAACAAAACAAAAAAAGTTGATGTGATGGAACACATTATTTGCATGTATTTGAAAATTGGAGTGAGTTTTTGAAAGGAACCTTTATGTTCATCACTAAATATGACTTTTTTTTCTTCTACGTGCACAAACAAGAATAACCCTCTCCAATCTTTAATCTACTATAAATATACTTCCCGTGTGATTGTTTTTCGCAGGTGCATTGGACCTTTTTCCATCCATCTCTAGACTAACACCGAGCATGAAAAAAATGCACACACACATCCAGCACTGACACAATCTGTGACACTTCTATCAGCCTGTGCCGCGGCTGCCCATATTTCCCCGAGGAAAAATGCTGGGAGCGAATTGGACCACTTACAGACGGCGACACCTCTGCGCGATCGTTTTTGCACAGCACTCTTTGCATCATCTTTAGTGTTTGTGACTTACTCTCACATGGATAAAAACATGCCGGCGCAAAAAGGTAATCATCTAACAAATGCACAGTTTCTGAGAGAGGAAGTCAACGCTTAGAAGTACTGTTGGGTTGTCATCCTGTTCCACCACACCTGCAAGCGTACTTTCAAGCGCGTGCATCAAATCGTAACAGAAAGCGGTGCATTTAGGTGCACGCGTCTCGGGCCGACATCAACCTGAGACACACCCCTAACGTGCCTCACTTGTGCATTCACAGCTCGCCAAACGACTGTCTAATAAAGCGCTCTCGCATTTCCATGTGAAAGGGGCGATTCCATGCGCAAGGGGGAGCCTTATCGTGGCCGCGCAGACGTCACAAAGCTCCCCAGCTTCCATCTGGGAGTTTCATCGATTTGATCCAGCCGTTAAAGGCTGCTCAGTCAACAATGGCAGCTTATGGAAAAACCATTACTTGGGATGAATTGTGAAATGTTAAGCGACTTGCAGGTGTGAAATGCTCTCTGCAACCGCGATACACACGCAGATTCACGAAAAACCCAAGAAAGCTGTGCGGGGTTTAGCTCAATCAAGTACGCAGGCTCCTACTAAGATGAGTCATGCTGCCTTTCTTTGTGCGTCGTGTTCAAGGCCACCTACAGAGGATATAAAAAGTCTACACACCCCTGTTTGAATGGCAGATTTCGTGATGTAAAAAAATGAGGCCAAGAAAAATCATTTCTAAACTGTTTGCACTGTTGTTGTGACCAGAAGGAACATTTTTAAAAAGTACTTGAAAGGTAGAGTTAAAATAAACAACTATATGCGTAATAACTTCCCCTGTTGCAAATACATTTTTTTTCCCCTCAATTCAGTTGTTTGGGTTAGCATATAGAGCACATGAGCAGTTGAGGATCTTCTACAATGATGTATCTTGGTCTCATTTTTTATAACACCTCGCATTTGAATAGGGGTGTGTCGATATTTTACATACACTTTCCACTTGTGCACAGGTTGAATTTATTGATCTTGCAAATAGATTATGACATTATGTCAACCTTTTTTTCGATCATGTACCAAATGTGAACTATGTTTTCAACCAATTACCCCTTTAACTGTGAAGCACTTTTGGATGAAAAAGCTCATCTGCCGAAAAATTGTATCACTAATGACAATGCATTTGCAAAGAGTCTCTATAACGTAGTTTAGCAATAATTTGCTTTGTGTTCCAATTAATTTGCTTTTAATCAGAAATTAAAATATACTCATGTCACAGCACAAATTAAATCCTGTTAAAACTTCACATACCTGATGAAGGGCCTTCACTTTCCCCCAGCGGTACTTGTAAACTGATTTGAGAAATGCTGCAATATACCACCCACAGAATTCAATGCTGTGGTCACAGGTAACAAATTGGAGCCTGCAGTATTACGATCCTTTTTCAGCTATTTGGCCAAGAAAAAAAATTACAAATGATAAACAACTGCAAGTATTTGTCCAATTTATGAGTGTTGCTGCTGCTGCTGTATATGCAATTTGGTGTTAGAATTAAGCTAATGGATGTCAAAGGGATGTGGTTGTTTTATTTGCACAAGGTGTAATAACCTTTGTTTTATATTGAGTGTCAAAAAAAATATGTAAATAGATTAAATAATTTTCATTTCAAGGAATTGTTAACAAAATGGATATGCTGCTTGTTGTCAAGAATGTTTAACATGTGCTCATAGATGTTCTGAAAAAGAATTAATAAAATGTGTCAACCGTATTCTCATAATTTCCTTCTGTTTTTTTCAGTCATTGGTTTTATATATATATATATATATATATATATATATATATATATATAAAAATGTGTATATATATATATATATATATATATATATATATATATATATATATATATATATATATATATATATATATATATATATATATATAAATGTGTGTGTGTGTGTGTGTGTGTGTGTGCGTGTGTGTGTGTGTGCGTGTGTGTGTGTGTGTGTGCAATTATATATGTATAAGTATAGATTATGTAAACTCATGGTATGTGACTTCAGATGAAGACTAAATCACTTTAATTATTTCCAATGTACACATGCAACAGATTTCATTAAAACATAATTACTACATATATTTAATGATTTAAATGATATCATTTGAACACTGCATTAGGGTGTCTCAGTGTATTTCTGGCAATGAGCTAGCAATGAAGGAAATGTCACTGATATGTGTGTTTTTGTGTGTGTGAAACTGTCTGGTCTAACCGTGTTAATACAGCATAGTGCAGGACGCAACTAATTAATATAGCGCAAAGTCCCGTAATTGGGTTAGCAGAGATTTGGTGAAAGCTACCATGTCGACAGAACACATCTTGGTATTGATCAAATGACTTAATGCAGAGACAAACACAGCAGGTGCTTTCGCTGAACAAGTGTGAGCATAGTACAACACAAGCAATCCACTTGGGAGCTCAGCTCTTCTGTGTCATGCATAAATATAAAAATGTAGATTTAGAAAAAAAGAAGAAAAAATAGGTGGAGATCATTTCTTGATGACATACTTATCTGTTTGCTGGTTATATGTCTCACTTCTGCAAGTGATATGGTATTTCAGATTAAGCATTCATTCAACAAAAAGAAAGGTGACGTGTGAGGAGTTGGTGGGATATAAGTGTGAAACAAGTCCTTGAGTAGTTAGAGTTCTTCGGTTTACAAAATTCTTGAGGCAATTTTAATGTACACCGTCAGAAAGAAGTCAAGATAACCGCAGAAATGACTGTTCATGCTATGCATGTAAGTAACATACCGCCAAAACTGTTAGGCCAACTTCAAAATAAACCGCAGCTTCTCAAATATATGGTTGTTCCTAGACTTTAATTTTGGAGAACTCAAACAACATTGCCTCATCACCGCACACACGTTGCCTCAAATCAAGTTCAATTGCTTTTCATGCTAATTAATTTTGGTTAAAAAAAAAAAAATCTTGCTGACATGGTATTACACGGTGACTGTTTCTAGCGAGTGGTTAGCACATCGCAAAAAAGGCTAATTCAAATGTGCAGATTTAGCCAGTGAAAATCGCTAGTGTGGTTCTGATGACACTTAGTTAGAAAAAAATGTGGAGATTTGTCCAAAATCTTAAGAGTTGTTTTTCTAAAATCTCACTGATTTCTTTTAATCTCTCTAATGTCTCTAGTGTAACATTTATTTTAAGTAAAAAAATGTTGATTATATAAAATTGAAGAAGGTGAATGTTTTATTAGGTGTAAAAATGTTATCTCTTCTGTATTCATAATAGCTCGTTCACCAAGCAATAAATAGATTAATTTAGTTTTATTCAAAAACTTTTCAGCAGCAGCAGGACAACCGAATGCTAAAATATTTGATAGCTGCCACCCTAGTGGAATTTTAGCAGGTTAAATGGTATTTTGCTGCGCTCTTTTTCCACAGTAATATGATCTGATTGAAGGTGTGAGGTTCAAATCTGCTATGGGAGTGAGTACTAAATAAATATTTTTTTTTTCAAAGTTTTAAGGCGCCAAGAAATCTTCACCCCAGTTGTGTCACTTTGCTTTCCGACTTAACACAATCTGCTTCCTCCGAAAATAGCTGAGTGCTTCTCTGAAGCGAGCTTTTGGCTCACCACTGTGATTGACAGTTATGGTAGCGTGCAGGGAAACAAAAAAGAGCACAGTATCTACACTGTGACAAGACTACTAAGTCACTACTGGATCTGCAAATTCATTTTGTGTGATGTTACTGCTATGCTGCATGCTAAAAAAAGAGGCGAACAAATGACGGGACGGTTGGAAGATCACACGTGACTCACATGACACTTAACCTGACACGCCAGATGGCTTGTTGCACAAAACCACGAGTTCTTATACAAATCCATACCAGAAAGAGCTACTCAGAATTGTTTTAAAAGTGAGACAGGAAGAATAACAAAAACTCAGATGAGTTAAGTCGGTTGAGTATTTTTAGAATGGGATGTTCTAATGATGAGCCTATTGATTATTCAAATAGGACAGAAATTGAGTGACTTATTACTAACATACGTATTTATATATTTATGTATTTTAGCTGCAGGGTGGCTTGTCACGCTCATAAAAAAATCTGGGCAAAATATTTTACCAACAGCATCGGAGAACTAGTGACTCAGGTACCGGGCGGGGGCCATTGTCTTTGAGTTCCTGGCAACTTGTACCAAATGTTGACAGAGCCAATGGTGCATAACCAAAGCATTTAAATTACACAAAAAGACCACCACAGACAATAATTACCATAAATCAATGTGCAGGCGGCATTAATCTTACATACTATTATTGATGCGACTATATGCTACAATTAGCTGGAGTCATGAATACATTTGAAAAAGTGTTAGTTGTCCCTCTGAGCTGAGGGGACACTCACATGCAAACCAAACTGTTTGATCGGGTTTCAAAAGCCTTTCCATTAGTTAGCGTTGTAGTGTGAGTGACAACACTCAATGGTGAGTAGGCCAACTGACAGATGAGGACAACAAAGCATCATGATTTAATTTTTTTGATGAAATATGTTGATAAATATCCAAGTGAATGATGATTTATTGATTCTGAAAAAATAGTCGTTTTTTCTCCTCAGTCCATACAATTTCTGTTCACTAGGGGTCTGTGGCTGATTGTTTTAGTAATTGTATTGTAATTACAAAAAGTCTGCTTACATTAAAGGCGCATTGCGGAAATTCAAATGTTCAAAATACATAATTTCCATAGTCCATAGTCACAGCAACATTTTCAATAAGCCTATTTAGGCACTAACAATAGTCTGAACCCGAGTTGCAGACTCAGACGATGCATTCGAGGAATTTGGAAAGTCGTATTTTTTCCACTTTGATTGACCGCATAGCATTTTGCATTTTGCAAACGTAAACAACAAAGAAGGCTGATGGTAATAAAATGTTTTTGAAAAGTTCAGGTCCTTTTTTTTCCATCTTTGCAACTCAAACCTCCCAGTTCAAAGGTGTGTTGGAGTGCACTTTTCCTACAAGTCAGAAATGTCCAACCTTCCACTTTCCTCTGATATATCGTAAGACAAGAGTAAATATCATTGATCGCTTTTATCAAAAGGGAAGAGAAAAAGTATACATGTGTGATAAATAGCTATCATAGCACCAACTATCAAGGTACGAGTGTTCCATCAATGTTGCAATTACACGTAAGGCCTGAAGATGTCATTGTTTTACAAACATGGAACTTCATTAATGCACTTTAAAGGACTACAGAAATAAGACAATATTTACTGGTGCAAGGCTGATATTAAATGGATTTAAACCATTTGGAACTAAAGTAGGTCTCAAATCAACAAATGGATTATCAAAAATGGTTGATTAATTTGATAATCGACTTGCTGTCGATTCATGGATTCAATGTTGCAGCTCCAATCATAATCCTTATGTTCGACTTTGTTGCTGGGACTTTAGCTTTAAAAAATGTATCTTGGCCTGGTGAGTGACATGATGCCAACAGGTGAGAGTGCAAAATTAGGTGGCTCTTAGTCTGCTTGTTGTTACTCTTATTTTGTGTTCTCACTTCTTCATGAAAGCGAATGAAAGTGGCTCGATGTGAAAACCAAACCAATCAGAAAACCGATAGAGTGTGACGCAAGTCCTCCTGGGAAATAGATCTGAAACGGGATAAAGCATCTTCAAGCAGATGTTTTGATACGCTCTGAAGTCGTCCTTCAAGACGAAGGCAGCCTCTGGGGTGGAGTTCACTTGATGCGATCCCACTTTCAGAAAGCCACTCTTATTAAGCATCACATCTAAAAGCCGGCAGATTCTCTTACTAAACCGATCGATACGGAAGCCGTCTCTCTGGGGGACACCTCGACTCCACCCTTCCTGCAACTTTGGGCATCGCTACATGGTCAGGATGGAGAAGAGGTGGATCCATTTCTCCACCCTAGACCCAAATGGTAGCGCGTGCAGGTGCAAACAGTCCTCAGAGAGCAAACAAACCGCCTGTTAATGAATAAATAAAGACGGCAGTCAGCATTGAATGCTCCGCTGTCCGCTTCAGCTCATACAACTCGATGACAGTCCGAGGAATCGATAAGAGCAGGTCTTCTGCAAAGGTGGGTTCGCCCGCCTGCTGCTGCTACTGAGACATTTCCTGGAGAGGAACATGCTCCTCATTAATGTTAACGGCTGAACTGGTGCGGAAACAGGGCAAAACATGCAAATGCATTCAGATGGCAAAACAGGCCAACTCATTTTGCGATACAACATAACCCGCTCCCATGTCGGCAGGACTGATAACACTGGGGAACTATTTAAAAAAAAAAAAAAAAAAATCTCTCGAGTTCCATTTTTATGCTGATTCAGACTAAAATCCGAAAGATGAAAAAATTGCTTTTTATCCCTAGCACCTCAATTTTTTTTCCCTCCGTAGCCATAAGCAAAATTCCATAGATTAGCAATGGTAAGTAGAGCTGATTCCACCGACTCATCTTACAGCTATTTGACAAATTGTTTGCATACTCACAATCGAGACAGTGCTGTGAGGTGTGTGCAGCTCCCAAAATGTCAGTACTAACAGGATATGCAAACAGAAATCTAGCATATTTGCAATGAAAATGTTTTGTGCTGTCTTTTCTCTGAATCTTGTAACTTGGAGCGTCCTGATCCAATATTGATATTGGCCCAATATCAGAAAAAAAATACTATCAATACCTGCAAACAGAAATCTAGCAAAATAGCAAAAAACATTGATTCAGACTCTTCTGAAGTAGACTTAACTTTTTTTTTTCCCAATTCAAAGAGTACAATTAGTTTTTTAAGCGTTATTGGGGTTATTTCCTAGGATCATTCAATTTATTTTGTTTTTATTTTATTCGAGTGCAGTATAGTTTCATGTGACTTCAAGTAACCCAAATGTTTGGGATAAACGATTCATATTTGATCATATTTACTGTTGTTGTCTAATGCCCAGTGTTTGAATAGTATCACTTGATCAAGTCTCCTAACACTTCATACTGAACAATAAATCATCCCTGCTGATATCGTATCGGATTGGTGATGGACAGTACTTTTATTTTACCTCTGCTTGTGTCATCACGTCAACCCCACCAGAGGTGGGCATTTTCCACATTTTTGCTAGTCCGTCATTCATTGTTGATCTACAGAACAGGCGTTTGTCAGGGACAGACCAAAAGCAAGTTCTTCATTCGTCGACGGACTGCCCACCTCTGCCGACGAATGATTAATGCAATGACAGACAAAAAGCCACTTTCAATCAAGGCAAAACGGTCAGTGACAGAACGATGGACTGCCCAGCATTGTAAAATGATCCCTATGTTCCGAGCTCAGTTTTGGAATCCACACCCAAAACTGACTTAAACAACTGTCAGACCCATCAAGAAAAAATTTCTTCCCCAGTGTAATTGCTTCATCTCTTCATTCTAAAACACACCACTCCAAACAACATGTTCAGTGATAGAAATTGAACATTGTTGTGTTTACTCTCACTACAAGTGGCAACCGAACAAATAAAACGAGCCAAAAACAAAGGTGTGTTTAAGCTTCTCTGCAGAGCAGCAGCCGGAAGGCACTGTTGCCCTATATAAACAAGAATATTTAAATCCCTCCAAATTTGAGTGGGTAAACTCGCAAATGCATCTGTGGAAACTTTTGTGCACCTCCTTTCTGAGCGCTGAAAATGAAGTCTGATCACACATTCCGCGGAATTGCTTTTATTTTCAGCAGCGCTGAATCTTGTTTTGCACCGGGGAGGCGATCGATGCACACTCACAAGACCAAATGAAAAGACCACAAGTATAATATGACTGGGATGTTTGCTTTGTTGGGATACTTTCTTTCACATCAGATTGTCTGACGAAGACTTGCCTTCTGCGTTAAAGCCTCGAACGCAGGACACCAGCGGTACAGTGGGAATAAAAGGAAATTACGAGGTACAAATTGCTTTGAAACTGCAAATACGTAAACAGATTAAAAAAAATACTCTCAAGTGAGAAGTGATCCAACTCATAAATTCATAAAATAGAATGCTAATGAATTGGATTATTTTAAGATGGCCAACAACGCCAAATGAGTGTTTTTAGTAAAAACACACAACACAAATGTCATTGCCATCAGCTGTTCCCGAGTTGCTACCTTCATGTGGAAAAAGTGTGGCTTAAGCCCCGAGGTAGCTAACAATTAAGCCAGACGGAGAACACGAGGTGCCACAAAGCCAAAGCAAAACAGCCCAGGTTGTCGTGTCAAATAAAATGCACGTCGGCCATCTTTTAAACAGGAAGGCATGTTGCGGCCAGATAAAGGATGTGAAAGCCACCCGGTGGTGGATGGATGCAAATGATAACGATTTCTATGATGTCATATTCTTTTTGGAGAACAGCTGTCCCACTGCTGCATCCGCTGGCTAGCCCATCATGACAGCGGCTTATAACAATTGACACCTACCTCAGGCTCACATTCACCAAAAGGGTGTTATCCATTTCCTGTACTTTCTCAGTTGAAGAGCAATTATGACAAGAGAGGACAATAAAGCACATTCCCATTTATCAGTCCTATACATCTAAAATTTTTCCGAGTTTCCAATATAATGACTTGTGTTAAGATAATGCAAACAAAACAGATATAACCTTAATTGTATTATTTGTTTGATGAAATTAAAAGTAACGGATTCTCAATTATGTTTGTGAAGTGCTCTATGATGTATGTGACACAAGTGTATGCTGTCAGTTGCAATTTTACATAGTATTGACTGTGCGTGATTGAGATGAGGTGATATTAAAAGTTGAATAAAAGGGGAAGTCAACACAACAGTTTTCATGACCATAAGATTCTATGCGCCCCCACTAGTCTTAACATGGCATTTTCATTAATATTGCAGAGGCGGAATATGAATTGAGTAGCTAAATCCATCCATTTCAACTTACTGTATATCACGGAGGCAGCCATTTTGCCAAACAGCTCACCTGTTTACGGAGGTTAGTCATGTCACATTCTTTTGCTGAGCCATGACTCGTTGTTACCTGAGCCCTCAGTAATTGTGATGGCATATCTAGTCAACAGCAAGAGGCAAAATGGCCACCCCCTGAGATGGGGAAGAAACGGGTAGATTTTGCTGTTTAATTCTTAGTCAAAAAACACAATATTAATCATAATACTTTGATTGGACTAGTGGGGTTACATAGAGCATATAATTGTAAAATAAAATATTTGGGTTGACTTCCACTTTAAGTCGGTTAAAAATCCTCACAGAAGGCCCAGGTAGTAATGCAGTGTCTGCTGCAGGTACAGACAATTGTGCTTTTGATTTATTATTTTCATTCCACATCTCTTGTGTCCACAACCACGATATTTATGTTCACTATATTAAAGTGCTCCAACACTCTCGGCCAACTCATGCAACAGAATACGATTTTTTTTTTTTTTTTTTAAAGTGACACTATCAGAGCTTATGATACATGCAGTGGCTGAATTTAATATCTGTTCTCCCCGCTTCTTCACTTGGCCTCTGTATTGCCTCTTTGGCCTCCGCTCAGAATTAATAATTGAGAGCATTTCATGCAGACATGATTCCGTTGCCACAAGCCTGTTGGTCTCCACAGCTATAGCATTTAAGTTGGCCGACTGGCCCGTTGGATGAACTGCACTAACTGTTCTTGCTAGGAAACACCTGTCTGTCTGATCTACCCATATGGATGCGGTGTACATGCAGCAGTTTCATCATTGCACACACAGAAATCAGGAAACAAAGATGTCGTTTTTGCCGACTAAAAGTGGTGCGCAACTGGAACGACATACACCACACTTGGGCTGAGGGAAAAAGTTGACCAAGTCAGGTAAGTATACTAAAAATTGGTCACCTAAAAATATCCTCCTCTAAGTTCCTCTGGAACTGTATTTGAGTCTCCGTTTTTCTAAATGGAAATTTCTTGCAGACACTGTGTGTCTGTCTGTGTATTGCAATGGCGGCAAGGAAGAAAAAACTACCCCCAAAAACAGAGGTTGTCAGAAATTGGAAATATTTTCGAATTCAAAGAGAGGCAAAAATAAAGTAATATTCCAATTTTTCCAAGGTTAACCTGGCATACCAAAGCAATAATAATAATAATAATAATAATGCCTTACATTTATATGTCACCTTTCATATACCCAAGGCACTTTACAAAGCACAGCACATTCAAACGGTAACAGCCAGTAATTTTGACTGTTGCCGCAGAAACCACCCATATACAAAGACTGGCTCCATTTGCTATCTTGGTGCATTACCAAGTACAGTAGTCGAATGGCTGATGGTATTTCTGTGCTTAGAATCAGATATTGATTTAGTTAGTGGGCTTTCATCAAAGACGACACATGGAGCCTTTCCACAAGAAAGGAAAGAAGGTTGTGAACTTCCCAACAAGCATGAGGACTTGTATTGTTAGACAAAATAAACTGTCACTACAAAAATTTACTGTATAGTGTCTTCGATTTAGGTAAAGGGAAATCAAGCATGAAACGTGTCTAGAAGAAAAAGAAAATGAAAAGGAAGACGTTGTTAATGACCTCATAGTAGCTACCAAGCAGTTCCACTCTCAGGTTTACTCATGGAATACTGTTGAGGCATTGTTTATAAATGACTTTAAGGACACTATTAGTGTGCATGTATAATGTTCAAAAAATGTTATGTATGTAAAAACTAAATGGTAGCTAGTGTTTGTTGACCTTAAATCCAGGCTTGAATAACGCAATCTCACTGTGCACAGACAGTATGCTTGGGAATGACATTGAGGAAAAGTTTTAAATGAAAGAAAAGGTATGTACCAAATACGGCGTCCTGGTACTCATATGAGTAACCCACAAAAAAAAAAAAAAATCATGTGCACCCCTGGTTGAATTCACTCAATTCAGCTCACGTTCAACCAAAGTAGATTATGGGGAAAAAAAAGTCACAAATTTATTTCAAGGAACAATCGATAGGATACGCAATTTGAAAAAGATTCAGTAGCGACGGACATACGCCAACACACACTTGCAAACTTGATCTACATCTACGAGATGAAGACAGCAGGACATGACGGCAAGGAAAAGAGCACTCGGGGTCCTTCTTGCCTCGGGTGTAATAGCGGCAGGGATTGTCCTCTGCCCTGTGGGGAGCATCCGACTTCTCTAACCCTCCAACGACACAAGGCTGACGGCCGCGGTCCGCTTGATGCATGGGAAGAATATCCAGGGAGAGAATTGTTGACATTTAGTACAAGATGCAGGGGGCGCTTGTGCACAACGCGTGGGTGTGCGGCTGCATGCTGCGAACATTATTGCCCGGGATTCCAAGCAGGGGTTGGAGCTTCAGAGCTGACGTGAAAGGTGCAATTCCATGACATTGGTCATCGGAGAGGTAGCCCCAGGAGTGACCCTCGTGCTTCGCTCAACACAAACACTGTAATGAGGTGAAACGGGCAGCACGCGAGATTTTTTGAGGGCTTGGGCGGGGTCCTCTGTCTGTATTGTACACATGCATATTCTGTCCAACTTTTTTTCCTCCCTCTGCCAACAACGACAGTTCAGTCCAGTTTGGATATTCTGCTTTTCTGTTCTTGCCATTTTCTTGTCATTCTGCACTTCTGGCTCAACAAGCTAAAAAGCAGCCAAAAGAACATAGATTGTGTGCCGTGAGGGGATGAGAAATATCGTGGCCTTCTAATCTCGTGGGATCTGGTAATACCATCGCTAGTATTTACTAGGGCCTGGACTTGTAACCTAAATCCTCAGTTGCTGTCCGCTTACTCTTTAGCCACAACATCCCGAATCCATTCCATTTTAGGATACGTCTGCCAAAAAACACGTCATAGTCCAACAAAGGAAAAATCAAATAAGATCATAATGGTTCATGGGCTGTACTTTATATGCATAATATGATATTTTGACTAAAATGCTTTCAGAAGTCCAGGATTTTATCCCGGATGCGACCTTCCTGGGTATAGTTTGCATGTTCTCCCAATGCCTGTATTGTTTTTCTCCGGGCACTCCAGCTTCCTCCCACATTCACAAAAAATGTATTGAAGGTATATTGGGTGCTCTAAATCATAGGTCTCAATCTCCAGTCCCAGAGGGCCGCAGTCCAAATGTTTTCAATTCTTATTCGCAAGCACACCTGATTCAAATGATTACCTCATCAGCAACTTCTGCAAGACCTAGAAAAATATCTCAATCATTTGCATCAGGTGCGTTTGAGAGAGAAGAATCAAAAACATGCAGGATTGCGGCCCTTGGGGAATGGAGTTTGAGACCCATGCTCTGAATCACAGGTGTCAAACTCCAGTCCTCAAGAGTCGGTATCCTTCATGTTTTCTAACTTTCGCTCTCAAACACACCTGATTCAAATGATTAGCTCATTAGTAAGCTCTGCAGGAAATGAAATTGATCGTAATCATTTGACTCAGTGTTTTTGAGAGCGAAAGTTAGGAAACACGCAGGATACTTGCCCTTGAGGACTGGAGTTTGACAACTGTGCTTTAAATTGTCCTTTGGTGTGATTGGTTGGTGGTCTTTGTGTGCTCTGTGATTGGCTGGCAATCCGCCTACTGCCCAGAGACACCTGGGATAGGCACCAGCATGCCCAGAGACCTTAGTGAGTATGAGTGGCTCAAGGCAACGGATGGATTTTGTCTATAATATATTTTGTGACAACATTATTTCCATAATACCATTGACATCTTTGAATAAAAAAAATTCTGCTTGCTCTCAACTCAAAGTTACACTACATGTGCTCAGGGCTCAGGTGGCAACTAATCACAGCTCAGCTTGCAAACATCACATGACCACACCTAAAACACTGTCATTTATTTGTATTTTTAATAAACGGAACATTCATATCTTATACTGTACATATCTTATGCTATTCAAAGCTTATGCTTGAGTAAGACTAAGTAGTTCCCAACAATTGTAAGCCTGTCTTGTATACCAACTATCCAGCATTTCGTTATCTGTACAAAACAGTGGAGTTTGCATGCTTTCCCCGATCCTGCATGGGTT
This sequence comes from Hippichthys cyanospilos, assembly GCF_059441005.1. Lineage (NCBI taxonomy): Eukaryota > Metazoa > Chordata > Actinopteri > Syngnathiformes > Syngnathidae > Hippichthys > Hippichthys cyanospilos. The sequence goes on from NC_142370.1 coordinate 9,769,382, forward strand.
CTTTCCGGGCACACCTCCCACACTCCAAAAACATGCATGGCACGTGTACTGGACATACTAAATTGTCCTTAGGTGTGATTGAATCCGTGTATGGTTGTTAGTCTCGGTCTGCCTTGCAATTGGCTGGCAACCGATTCATGTTGTCCCCCGCCAACTGCCCAGTTAGTTGGGAATTTTATTCATCACTGGAAAGAATGAAATGTGCTTTACTGAGCACATTAGGTCTTTGTCAGAAGGTAAGGGTAGTGCCAATCAGTCAAAAACTGTAGACCAAAAACGAATGTCCACGACAGTAGACACAAATGAATAGGCTAGTGCACACAATAAGTTTGGACATGGAAAGTCAATGGAAATGACATTGCGGGGTCATTTTAGCTTTTCTGACTGTGGCTCATTATAAGCAAGTGCAGTTTGAGAGCATGACTGGTGCTCCTCGCTTCACACCATGAAAGGCAACCCACGCCCTGCAGGCGACGAGCGGATTAGCGATGAGCGCGTGTGATAGGAGTCCCCCGACAAAGGCTTTATTAATTAGCCTCACGTGACCTAACATGCGACACACACGGACTTTGATCGGAAGTTTTCTCGTCAAGCTTCATCACATCTCGCGCTGCAATCCACTGCATGATGTCAAAGCGCCGTGCGTGCAATGCGCCGGAGGGGTGTGCACAAGAGGGGAGGGGTGAGAACGGAAAGGGGGGTGCACCATTTCCAAATTGGTCAGGCAACTTTGGCACATGGCTGACCAAGCGGCTAGGTTGCACTTTAACCAAGGAGCGATTCATTGATCGATCACAGAAAAAGGGGGCGAGTCGTTTTTCGAAGCAGACCACGCGTCATTAGCAAACACTTTGAGGGGTACTCACTCACTCGATCTGCCGGTGCTTTAGAGGAGCATCTCTGTGAACCGCAGCCAGCTTGAAGGATGACTTCTCCCGGGACTAAGCGCCTTGAACATCGCTATCCGTCCTGGCCGAGCTCCAAAGCTCCTTTTAGCGACTCTCAACGCACATTGTCGTCGCCTCGCAAGACGAAAGCTTCGAGGTTAAGACAAATGCCTGCTATGAAACCGTTTTTTGGTGTGTGTTATTGTGTTTTTGGTAGTGCCTAGCAATTGTCAGACAGAGCCTACAGCAGACAAGTGACAGCAGCTATTTGAAGGGATGCTGACGCGGAAGCTGAGGGGCTCGCCTCCTTCCTCCCTACTCAGGCTCCATCAGTCTTGCAGGACCACGTGACAAGTAGCGGTAAGCACCGCGCTTCGCTTCCGGTCACAGATTGTAAAGTAAAACTAAGGTTTTGTGTGTGTGTGTGTGTGTGTGTGTGTGTGTGTGGGGGGGGGGGGGGGGGGGGGTGCTAACTTCAATGCTGGGACGCAGGCTAGTGAGGCTCAAACTCATAAAAGATTTACAAAACGAATAAAGTGATCTTATGTAAATTGTTCTTATTCATTGGATGGCCACGCCCATCTGGAGAGGCTGGCTGCCCCAAATTGAATAGGATGCAAATTGAACATTTTCGTGAAGAAATTATTAAGCGACCTGTGAAAGATGATTTCATTTCAACATGATTTAATTTTGTTCTTTCAACACTTCACATGAAGTGCCACCTTACCTGAGCACATGTCCGTGGCAGGAAGCACAGTGAGGCAGTGATTTCCATGTCTATCGGCTCTTGGTTTGGGTCTCCTCATGCAAGCTCCTCATCCATGCAGACTTCAAAACAGGAAGGGCAGAACCCATTATTACGATTATTATTATTATTATTAATAATTAGTTATTATTGCATTGAAGGCGCCGTTTTGCCTATACAGTATGGAGTTTACCTGTACTCTCTCTAAACACCACCACAAACTGAAGAACAAAACCCAAGACAATTGGACAAATATTAAGTGACTTATTTTTAAATTGCTCTTATTTTGACAGCAATGTACCCATATCCTGTAAGATCCCCCATTTTAGGCTTAGCTTGACAGCACTGGAAACATCCATTCACTTGAAGTCGACCTCAGTCACGCGGGACTCCAAGCGGCCAAAGTTAGGTATTACAACAAGTGCTCACTAAGCCGCTGAAAGCATGATGTCATTATTAACTCAGAGAATACTGGAGAGAAGCAGGCTTCTGCCAAGGTCCATGTACAGTTGTATACACTCATTTACAATGATGGTGGTGATGACTTGTATTACTTTTTTAAAATTAAAACAGAGACTTTTTTTTTCACCGCTTGCAAATTATATGTTTCTAATGTATTGACACATTTTCGCAAATTCCCTATAATTATACTACAGTATTTTTATATTTTCATTTATATGATGAAAGGGGCTGGAAACACAGCACTCTTTTTTTCTATAAATTTCTGCTTTTATTTACATTTTCCAAAGGTCGCTTTTGCAACATTCTGAGAAAATCACAATGTGCCACTACTGGTGAGGAGTTTCTAGAAAAAGCCTGCGTGTTACACATGTGTTCCATGGGGGCTACCTGATGCCCAGGGGCACCATGTTGATGACCCCTGCAAAAGTACTGTTCAGGGAACAGCAAGTGCACAAGTGTAAATAGAATTACTGATTCATGTATTGTTGAAATTGCTCTATTTTATTTTTACAAAAAGTCAGAATGTCCATGTAGTTCACTTGCATTTGTACTTATTACACCTATTATTTCCATTAAAGCAATAGGACCATTTTGGAATAGTTTTTATAGTTTTGTGTATATCCTGCTGAGACCCAGCCTCTTCATTTGTGTCCAATGTAGTAGACATATTTTTGCTCTATATATTTTGACTCATTGGAGTTAACCTATTCGCTCGAAGTTTGCTCAGTAGAGGACATTTCCAATCATATCTCATTGTGTTTTGGTGGTATTCAATTCACTCTGCTGTCTTGTTAAGACAAATTGGGACATAACAGTAGACACAAAAATAGGTCTCAGGATAACTATAAAGCGGGTTTGGCCTGCTTGATATCAAATTGAGGTGAATGTGGCCCTCGAACTAAAATGAGCTCAACACCGCTTCGGCTAATGTTTGAATGTGCCCGGTTTTGTATGAACGCTTTCATGTGAGAGCAAAAACACAAGAGAGGCCAAATAAACCATATAAAAAGTGACCGCATTAGATGCCCCGAATGAGGAAAAAGCCTGGTCCTTTTGAGCTCTGTTCTTCTATTGTTGTCCACTCTGAGCCAGACTGCTGGCTCGCTTTCACAATGCGGGTCCCTTAGAGCAGAGCGCCACTGGCTGGCCTGTCGCTTCACATTAGCGTCGTTGCCGAGAAGGGCAGCCCCGCTGGGGGACTTGGACACGCTTGTCATGAAAGGAGAGCTGTGGACACACACCCGACACGTACTAATAGACACATGCATATTGTGAGTAAAGGAGGTGCTGGGCAAACTGGGTAAACCCAAGGAAAGCCTCCATCAAGGTTTTGAATGGAACTTTAATGGTGACCTGACTTTAGCCTTGCCAGTCTTGTAGGACTGCAGAAATCACTCACACCAGTCATGCATTCGCTAAATGTGTTCTCGTTACATATGCAGCAGGGGAGGAAGAGCAGACTCTACAGAAGATTAGGGTTTCATGAGGAATAGCCTTTACAAGCATATGCAGCTTGTAGTAATGTAACAAATGTACACAGTGGCTCTAGAAAGTCTAGACACCCTAGTCTGACCTCAACCCATCGGATCAGGCCATAACAAATTCTTCTGAATGCACGCAAGGGAAATGTTAAGGCAAGGTTGAAGATTTCATCCATTATTCCATTTCAATTCCAGTAAGAACAAAGGGAAAGAAAAGGAAAAGGAAAAGGAAAATATTTTTAGGACATTGGTTCTAATATGGGTGCAAGCATTCCCCTGGGGGTACATGAAGGCACCTCAGGGCATAGGTGAGATCTTAACAGGGTTCCTTCAAGCATCAGCAAACCTAACACAATGCTTTTCAATGCCATGACAAGAGAGTTAACCATTATTTTCAAATTAAGTGCAAGTTTATTGGAAGAATATTGCAATGTGTATTATAGTCACTCATTTGCAAAACATTGTGTGCCATTTGGTTTAATCTTGGACTTTGGTAACAGGAATGAGATAGTTTTCCTTTTCAAATGAAGAGTAATAATTTGGAACGTGAACACATGTACTGGTTCCATGCTGGTCCACGATTCATATGAGTCATACTGCTCATTTGTAGTGTGAGAGCTCACAGTTTGGTTTCATGTCAATTCTGAAGGTTAATTGAAGTAGATGGGACAAGCTCCTCTCAGGCCCATATGGGGTATGAAAGATAACGTGGGTCTGCAGGCATCAGAGAAGCACAACATATTGTAGGGGTTTGTGATGAAATGGGATGTGAAATGTTCTTTGGCTCGGGCCGCAGAGGCGTAAAACATTTATCAAGTTGAGGAAAGAGGTGGGACCAAGAGTGGATTGAGAGGGAGGGGCTGATTGAGTGCAGGTATGATTACCCCAGGAGTAACATAAAGTACAGGCAATTAAGGGGGTCAATGAGATTTCAACAGAGTTTCTTCTGGTATCTGCAAATTGAATAATTTAAATGTTGTGACAGGAACAGTACAGTTTGAGTTTCAAATTGTTCAACTTTATTTAAGTGACTCCTGAAAAATGTTCGGACGTTAAGTTTTATACGAATGCCATTGACGCATTTTTCTGGCAGGCTAGCCAGAAATTCAAAATATTGTCACACCATCCATTTTCTGGAATACCTGCATAAAGTGCAGCTAGAGATGCAACTACAAATGTAGTTCCTTAACTAAATCAGACGCTGTTGGCAAAGCAGTTTTAAGATTTTTTTTTTTTTTAATCTGAAATTACCTGAGTTGATGAGGGGGTATTTAGCCGGAAAAAAAATTAATCTGGGATCTATGGAGGCAGACGTGCTAACCAGTCTTTCACCATGCGGCCAAAATATCAGATTTTTTATTAATCACAGACAATAAAGAATATGCTAATAACTTAGTAAAGTTTAGAATTTGGAACCTGAACATTTTCTCTGCTATAATCACTGTGGGGATTGCATCGATAATGAACCGCGAATGATTGGGGTTTCCGTTACCGTCGTAAATGTTGTTTGATTTTATGGCCACAAGATGTCGCCTCTTTTCCATCCTCGCGTTGAGAACCTTCAGCTTTTCAACGTTACAATAGCGCCCCCGCCGGCTGATCGCCCCGCCACCAATGGCCCCTCCTCCTCCACCTCGCCGCCTAGCAGCAGCGTCTGCCTGCCAGACAGTCGTCAGTCACCTCGGCTAAGCCGACACGAACGGCGGCTGTCGCGGTTTTCACCTCGAAAAAGACGCGGCCGAAAGGAGGCGAGACATGAGACTCGGCTTTCGCCACCACAACTGAGTTAGCTCGGTAGAATTGAAGCACGTTAGGGGCGGCTTGACGAAGTGTTTCTTACCCGACTCGGAGTTGGTGATTGCGGACTGGACACGATGGGCTGCTGCAGCGGCCGGTGCACGCTCATTTTCCTCTGCATCTTACAGTTGGTAAGTGAGGGATATTAAAAAGTTTTCTGTGTATTGCGTGACAGGGTGACGGCGGCTTGCCTTTTCTGAATGACGTAGTAAAGCTAAAGCTTTGAAAACACGTCAGGAAAAGGACATGACTTGTCTTGTTTTTTTATTTGATTCTGGTTTCTTTTATGATTTGGGTTTACTTGCTTTGATATTGTCAGGTCATGTCAGTTTTAGCCAGAGCCACAAAGAGACTTTATACGTATATAGAGCAATTATAGTTCAAAAGAACCTGGAACACCCTGAACTGAAGGAGCAAAACGCAGGATGTCGGTCTCAACCATGGTTGCTCAGTCCATTGTGGAGGGGTTTCTAGACCCCTAAATTGAATTCTCAACTTCTTCAAAATTTAGGTGAATTAATACCATAAACATATGAAAAATGGGTGGCACAGTGGAAGAGTGTTAGCTTGTTCGCTTCACAGTGCAGGGGTCGTGGACTCTTTTCTGTATGGAGTTTGCATGTTGTCCCCTTGCTTGTGTGGCTTTTATCCGGTACTCTGGTTTCCTCCCAGATGTACTGGACTCTAAATTGTCCCCAGGTGTGATTGGGTGTATGAGTGGTTGTTCGTCCCTGTGTGCCCTGCAATTGGCTGGCAAACACCTCAGGATGCCCCCCCCCACGCACTGCCCGGAGACAGCTGCGGTAGGCATCAGCAAGCCAGCAGCCCTAGAGAGGATAAGCGGCAATAGAAAATGGATGGTTGTTTTTTTTAGTCTCACAACTCTGTGTTACAAAATTGTACAAATGCTGACAACTGCTATTTAAATTTACTTTTGACCTTAGACCTCTTCATCATGGCCGACGTCATCTCTTAGCGTGTCTTCGTTAGTGTCTTTGCTAAATTGCTAATGTAGAGATCGTCTTATTTTAGTTCAGTAGTTACGAATTAATTGTGAAACAAATTTGTTGTTCTCATTGGTGGCGCTTGACTCTAAGCGGTTTTAGCCAAACCTCTGTGGACAGTCTACTGTACGCCTAATCACTTACGTTAGGGCTCTTCCTACTCTGCATTTGCCAAGCAGCTGCGAAAGTGAATTACTTCTGGGCATATGGGTAGGCGGATGAGATAGATGTAATGCTTTTTTTTTTTTTTTTGATCGGTGATCCTGGTATACGAGGCCTTTGCGTCTTCTCGCATTAGTGTAGTGAGATCTCAATTTCGATCCCTAATGATCCATCGTTCTACCCTTCTATGAACCCACTTTTTAAGGACACACCAGTTCCCTCTTCACACACACTCATCTCAGATGTTTGATCTCATTAGAGAGAAAGATCATTTGTTAAGAGGTCTATAAAACTGTCAGCAAGGTGCCTAAAACATCCCCCAAGACTCCAGGAAACCACTTGCCTTTCCCCAAGGCGCTATTTCGTCTTGGCCTGACACTTCCTGGCTGCTAAAACATACATGTGCACGCTTGCAGATTTCTGATCACTTTCAGCTACGATAAAGGGTGGCGTTGAACCTTGTGTGACCTTTCAGAAGGTACGCAGGTGGAATACGTGTGTGGGGCCCCACTCCTCCTCTGGGGGAAACGTATGCTTTGACAATGAGCCACGTTACTGCAAGACCATTACAGGTCAAGGTTAACATTACGGCCGCTCCGATTAAAAATAGCGCCTGTGAATGTCTTGTGCTAATTATTCTGACTGGAAGCTTTGATCAAACCGCTTTTTCCATCTCAGCCAGCGCCTAATTGAATTGTGCTGCACTTTTATTCATCAGCGGGCCTCACGCGGGGACCCGACTCTCCTCAATGGAAGGCAGCTGATAATGAGGCTATATTGATCGAAGTGCGTCCTCGTTGGGCAGACTAACTATTCCAGACAGCGGGCCTGGATGCTTGTCAGAACCTCGATTCACCCCAGAGAGCGCAGAGGAAGCTTGGCCTGCTTAATGATCTGTTTGTACCCAGAAGAGCTTGTTTTATCCGAAACGTTGACCTCAAGATGACCTGGTGTGGAAGTGTTGGACATATTGGGGACCTAATCAAGACACATTGCACTGTGAATGTAACCTAGTAGCCATGACATTGGATGAGAGTAAAGTATGGTTAGTGAGAAATGATTGATGAAATTGTCGGGTCAAATTGTGCTGACCACTCATACATAATTGCATTGAACCATTGGCCTCAAAAGTAGGAATGAACCAATTGTCAGACGTGCCAGTTATCGGCGTCACTATTTGGCATTTTAACAAATATGGGCATTAATTTAAATTCCTAAGAACAAGCTTTTGTCCGCTGCAGTGGAATTTTCTTTTTTATGGTCAATTTTGTTTGACTCATTAAATGTATGCTACTAAGTCCTAGTGTGCTTCTTTGAGGGCATTACAACCTTTCCAATGATATCCTGTTTGTTATTTGTCTTGCTGAAATAAAACGCAGACAATAGTACACACAAATGCAAATGAATAGGCTTAGTCTTTCGTTGTATACCTGCTCTACCTTTTTCTTGAATTCAAGTTATTAAAAAATGCAGCCTCAGAGAAACACCCACAGATTTGTAGTGTAATCCAAACTTCATTTAATGTCTTCAAAAATTGATGGAAAAGAAAACAATTTTTGCATTAAGAGAAATGCTGCTTCCCACATGTCTTTCATGTCTGAGTGGAATGCAAAACACACCGGAAAGTGTATTTATTTGATCTCAGATGAGCAGAAGGTGTCCGTGTTCCTGAGGCAGTCTCAGAAAGTCCTAATAGACAGCCGGTCCCTTTTTCAATTTTTGATGGCATTCAGCAGATACTGTAACAAATAAACCAACTTTGTAGTGAAAGCCTCCGACAGGGTTCAGCTAAAGTGCTTCCAAGAAAGTTTTCCCCGGTGAAGCAGATCCTGAATAGCATTGTCTCAGAAGGCTCGACGTTATCCTTTGGTATCTTGTCATCTCCCACACATTACAAGGGCTTGGGGCTGTGTGTCTCTCCCCGTGCTTTACCGCTAAGTCTTTTGCTCAATAGAACATTCATAATTGCGACTGAATATTCATCAGGAATTTTGGATGTCGGTCAACATTTTGTCCCTCCACTCCACTTGCCCTACTTATATGCCATTGTACTGGAAACAACACGCTTACGCTACCCTGCTCAATCACAGTTTACTGATAGCAGTATATTAAATTGTTGTTGCATCGGTATAATGTGTGTGTGTGTTTGTGTGTAATAGAACTCTCAAAGGGTAAGGGCCAGGAAAACTAAGGCAATAGTATTTTTTGTAATCTATGAATAATGATGACAGAACACATTTGCAGAAAGTGCAACAATTTGGAGTTGGTTCTGAATGCAGTTTGCACTTTTCGAATGTGATGAGAAAGTTGTTTTCAATGTCTTTCGTCTGTCTGTTCACCTTCTCAAGATTGTATGCGACAGAGGCTCAGCAACGTGTTTGGCATTGATATTTACACTTGGAGTGCTTACCCTCTAAAACTTTTTTTTTTTTTTTTGTAAAACCATTACCACTTTGTCAGGTCTTGCAGGTCGCCTTAGTTATGTACTCCGTGTGTACAGTGGAGCCCCACTATATGAAATGAATCCATTCCAGGGTTGGGATCATAAGGCGAAATCGTATGGCCGTGACGCCCACCGATAGCAAATCAGCATCTTAGGCATACAGTGATGCCGACCAATAGCAGACCAGCATCTTAGTGACGCGGTGACGCCGACCAATAGCAGACCAGCATTTTAGTGACGAAGGCAGTATAGTGAGGTATGAGCATGGTGCGACTGGCAGTCATACGCACGCACACTGACCGCCAAGTTTGAATTTTGTTGATGCCGTAAATCCGTAAAATTGCCGTAAATAGGAGATGAAAAAACTTCGTAAGCCAGGGACGCCGTAACCTGGGGATCCACTCTACTTGTTTGCTTCCTTTGTGCTGATCAAACCCCCACTGTTGCATTCTGCACGGTCTTGACCCGCATGTTGTTATTTGCGTGAGGTCAACATTCTCATCAGCCACGCAAGAATACACATAAAGATCCAAGAATAGACATAGAAAGATCTTCCCACTTCAAAACCAGGTTCACCGTACCAGCCGGCGTGCTGTGCGGCGTGCAAACCAATGTGATTGACTGTATAAGAATTGCACTCTTGCTCAGACTCGTCAGCTACCCCCAAACCCCCGGATGTGTCATCATTTTATTTGGGAGTCTAATGCAGCCTGGCTGTGAACCATTGCTTGAATGTGGAATGAACATTCACCAACACTACTGTAGCTGTTGGTGAATGCAACATGCTCTGTATAAGACCCCCCCCAACACTACTTCCTGTCTTTGCCCATCTCTTCCCCGTTGAGATTCCAGGTTTGAATATTTGAATTATTGATGGCTGAGATTTATCACTCGAGCCACAAACTCTGATAGAGCTTTGATTCTCATCTGTTGTTACACATGGGGACCCATATTTTCTTATTGTGTTCAAGTGGTAGAGATGTTCAATACAGCTTTTTTTTTTTTTTTTTTATACAGATACCAGTACACTTAGTCAGTGATACCAAGTCCCGCTGGTACTTGATACATACAAGTTCCAAAAAAACAATGACGGATCAACATTATAACACACACACACTAGTACCAGTACCATTATCGAGCTAATACCTGGTGTTATTTCAAGATAAGGTGTAATAAGTGACTAGCTCTTATTGGCAGCCGATACGACTATGGCTCATGTATAATTAAATACTCATGGTAGAGCTGCAATGAGTAATCAATTCATCAGCAACAATGGTATTTGATTTTGTTATCTGGTATTTGTATGGTTTCTATTGCTCCAGAGTGTGTACATCCGTCTGTGTCTGTCTGTCAATAACAAAAAGTAGAAGCGATAATTGTGCGTTTCCATACCCAATGTATTATAGCTTGGTAGAATTATTATTTCCTTTTCCACTATGCTGCTAAACTGCTTTTCTGTGCTAATAAGATGCAGTGTATTGGGAAGCTGTCATACTGAGACTTGGGAAATGGAAAGCACATTAGAGTATTCCTTCTGACAGCAAACTCTTTTGCTTCTGGAAAGGCTCGTGGGTTTCCGAATGGCAGCGTGGGGCCCAGACTAAGCAAACATCATTTTCTCTGGACAACTGATGTTCCAAAGATAGCTCGTTGCAATTTTTATTTTGATGGTGCCCCACCCAACATGCAACCAGTCTTGAATGGCTGTGTGCTGCGCTAAGACTATGTTAAGTTCTGCAATCAACATGAATCTTTGTTGATCAGATCGCAGTTCCAAGTCCAGGATGGTGGAAAGTGTTTCAGCCTCGCACTGAGGACATGTGCAAGACAAAGTCTTGTCCTATTCTAGCTGTCTTCGAGAAGTAGGCTGAGTACACCCTGAAGTGGTAATCAGCCAATCGCGGGGCACACAAAGATGAACAATCGTTCTCACAAACTCACCTAAGGACAATTCATAGTGTCCAATATACCGATCCGGCATGTTTTTGGGTTGTTGGAGGAAACCGGAGTACCCGGAGAAAACCCACACAGGCATGGGGACAAGATGAAAATTCCACACAGGAAGTGGATGCAAACACATGACCTCTGAAAGTAACCCCCCCTAAAAAAGAAGACATATTTTCAAATATGACGTGAAGCGTTTATGAATTGCAGTTTTCTATTTTCCTAATTTGCGATTTCTACATAAAATAGCTCCAAGGGTGATACGAGTGTCGACTTCCAATGTGAGGATTAATACCTTGTAATAAAGCGAGGTATCGGCCTGATACCAGTACTAGTTTCAGTACTCGCTGATCCCTAGATAACTCTAATGACGTGGGTGTTGAAATACCATCTTTTTGTCCCTATTCCCTATATCCAATATGACCATTTACACTTTTAATGTCATCCATTTATCAGACCATTAATTTTGATGAACTAACCTTTGCTGGGGATATTCGTCCCTGCACAAGGTTGAATTTGTGTGTGTGTGTGTGTGTGCGTGTGCGTGCGTGTGCGCACGCCACATAAATGACACTGCAATTTGACTTTATAATGGAGATAAAACTGGAAGTGTTTGCAAGCCCATTTCTCTTTTTCCATTTCAACGGTTGCAGCAGTGTTATTTGTTTACGATGGCATGACAGAAATTGCTTTGGGATCCTTGATTGATTCGACTCCGTTGAGGGGCTGAACAACATTGCTTCTCACAACCAAAGATACGAGTGTTCAGGCATGTTTTATTGGTAGTGACTACTTAGGTTTTTTTCTCCAAGTATCATGTGTGAACAGGCCAAAGCTATAATATATTCTATGAAGTTGTTAACATCCTGTGGCGGTGGATTAAAAGGCTCCCTGGCTCATTCAGTTAGATGGTAGCAGCTGCTGCGAGCCATTATGAGAATTTACTTAGTCAATTAAATTGCTGCTTGATAATTAAGGTGAGTCAGTTGACGCTTTACCATTTTGGTCTGGATTCATAAGGAAGGTGACAGACTGATTTTGGTTTTGTTAATTTCATCGCTTTTATGATGTTTTTTTTTATACAACAATTTGAGAATGCTCAATCTGTCAAATAATGTGGTCATCAAATGAAGCAAAAAAAAAAAAGCTTTAAATATCTCAGCTGCATTCCTGTTTTTAATGCAACATTTACTAATCAAACAGGAGGACCCTAGGGTATGTAAAAGCACGTTTACGGTTAGATTTTAACCGAGCTTCTGCAAATGTAAGCTACCCTTACTAAGGAATATGGGCATAACAAGCGCCACTAAAAGGTAAATAAATTCTTTCTTTATTTTTTTATTTATGATGTTTTCTGATTGTATACATATTATATTTACGTAGCACTTACTATACTGTTTTGGTACCAATTTTTAATATGTATGTACAATTTTGATGTTTTTACCTGGGCTTGGGTTTGGATTGCCCGCCATTTGGGGAATTTGCCTTACGAGCCCAGCCGGGGAACGGTTTAAATTCGTAACCCGGGGGCCCACTGTAGTTAGAAAAGCGCTTTATAAATGCAATGCCCATTTACCATTCCGTCCCTGGCTGCAGACAAAGTGAAGATTAAACATACACACTTTTTTGGTACTGTCAAATGTATTACTACTGTTGTACTGTCTGATGGAACGGTCTTCAAAGATATGCACATGCAAGATACCTGACTAAAGTAAGACTCAATTAAAGAGTATCTAGTAAATGAAAAAGAAAAGTGTTTGTCTAATATCATTTTTGCCCAAATCAAAACATTTTTGAAAACAATAAATTCAGTGCCTCAAGGTAACTCACAACTAAACAATATAAGCCAGTTGATATACATTTTTGATCATAGAAAAATTAGGTAATTAATTGAGTTTGTTGTTTGTATGACTGTCAGTAAGCAGCAGAATCGAATATTAACTTCCTCACTGCAATTGACAACTATTAGAGGTCCATTTGAACTTAGTCATATTAGGCAAAAGTCCATTTTGACTGGGCTGGCCAATAATATGTTTTTATGTATAGTACCAATCATATACCGCTATTTCAAATAACCCTTTGTGTCATCAAGATTCCTGAATCAGGATAATCACAAAAAGATAATCCCCGCAGCATTGACCCCCAAAGACGTTATCACAAACTGCAAGCAGTCAAGTGGCTCGTGATGACTAGCTGCCTCTTAATCCCTCTATCAACTTTGAGTGCGTCCAGGCACCACCTTTGGCCTGCGATTTATCAACATCTCGACACGTCGGATTGCTACTATTAGTTGCACAGGCCAGCCCTGTAATTTATAATGACTTTATCCAGGCATGAAGAATTGGCGGCAGCGACTTTAATGCCTGCTGGGAGCAAACGAGTGAAGGCAAGCTCGCTCAGGCAAAGAGACATCAGACCTGTGATTTATTGCTTATCTCACTTGTTTCAATTGGGAAGACAATAGCTGTTACTTAGGTGGCATTTACTTGGATGCACAGTGAAATTAGATTTTCCCGTTAGTCTGACTTCCTAAAAAGGTTAAAAGTTGTCGTGCATTCACCCCAAAAAAATGAAGAAAAGCTTCTCTTGTTTCACTTGAAAGAATGAGACAAGTTGTCCATATCTGTCCTGCCCTCCGGTGACATTTTAGAGCCATTTTCAAGTTTTATGGCATATAGCTGTCTACATTTAATATTACATCCATAATTAATTTGATCATAAAATAGTTTTTCATGTACAATTAATACCGTTAAATGATAAGAGCGACTCCTGATCACTGAGTATGTAACAATCATCCACATATGTACCAAAATCAAAACACAGGATTTGCTTGCCATTTATGCACGATCAGCCAATCAGTAGGAAGGTTTTACAGGTCACTACGTTAGCGGCTCACTACTCCTGGAAGAGTGTTGCTGATCAAATTCCAACCCACTCCCCTGTGATCGGCTTCTTCGGAGATGTGGGCTCGTTTAGCCAGATGGACTTGAATGATGGTGGTTTGTGTGTGAGATCTTTCACTCCTCAAGATTGATTGCCGTCATTTCAATAGACAATTGAGTTAGCGGCGATCTGAGAGGCTTACTGCAGCGCTGAGAGGAGGATTTGGAACACATGCACACCTTGCTCATGCCTATACATTATATATACCCAGTATAATGGCGTAACTAAGCTTTCACTCTTTTTACATTATGTCAGACAGGCAGACTCGAACCCGTTTGGAGATTTGGAGCAATGGATCATCCAGGCGATAGGCGGAACTTCTTAGGAGCTGGTGCTCAGTCATTTGTCAGTCTGCTCTCACTAGGCTATCTGGAGCACTGCTAGCTAGTGACGAATTTGTGCTAAACGCTGGTATTAACACTGAAGCCACCGCTGTATACCATGCTGGCGAAAGGTGCCCTATAAAACCTTGTCATAAGTCATTTTTTTGTTAACGATTAAGTGATTTTCTTCGTTTTTGTAATTATTCCTGTGTACGAATAAGGACGGACTCAGACTGGTGGTTCAGTCTGCTCGCCCTTTTTATTGAAAGTAATGATTTCATAGTGTGCTTTAATCAAATTAAATTTCACCCGATTATTTGATTACTGGATGAAATAATGGATAGAATAATCTATTCTAAAAATGTGACAGCCTAGTGTACACTAATAACCGTGTATCCAGTACAAAAAAATGCTCTGATCATTTTTTTTTAATTGAAAGAGTTGTGAGAACTACTCAAGGGCTCATGTCTCATGGTGCATGTCTTATTCTCGTTGGTGGTCACGTACTTCGTCCTTTGTCACTTCCTGCCGCGTCTGTGGAGTTATTGCCCTTGCTTTCTATGCAAAGGGCTCTTAATTGTCACACTCTATTTGATCATCTCGCCTTCCCTCCCTGTCTGTCGTCGCCAGGTCTCAATGGGTGCCTGGTAACATTTCCATTTCATTAAGAGGAGCGGGCTCCATTGTGTGTGCTAGTCTGAAAATGACATGTCAACACAAAGCGCCTGGTCACTACAGGCTTGCACAAACATACACGCATGCGCATGCACACAAATTGGCAATGCAATCGAAAGGGGCTTGATTCCGATTTATATGGTTTCCCTTCACCGTTTTTGCTCAAATTGCTTTGTTTTGCCCAAATGGAGGTTAAATAAAGGTGACGGGGAGTGATGATGTCAATATTTAAGGTTTTTACTCATATATTTTCTCTACTTGCTACAGAGAGACAATGTACATCAATGAACAGTTCAATACTAAAATGTAAATGCACCCAATTTTAGCCAATAGGCTAATTTCCATGATATAATTTCCTGACATAAAGCAACAACAAGTCACAGGAAAGCAAAATGTGTAGAAAATACATGACTTATAATTATACAGATATTGGACTAATGTTGTCAATTAATAATTTCTCTATAAGCAAAGTCAGGACAATGTAGAATATTGAGAAAATGTGAGGTCATTTTTCGTCGACAGCAAGTGGCAAAATGGATGGCTAAAAGTGACACCTGTAATGCGACCTTCTGAAGTAGATTTTGTATTATGTATGTTAGTGCTCAGGAATTTAAATAAAATAAAGTCCTGACAAAAAACCATGTGGGAATGGAGCATGTCATGGCAGATTTTTAGATTTTTTGTCTCAGTGTAGTGGATTTAGCTTGCTCTTATGTGCGCACTGTTTGTCTGTGTGAAAACAGCTACGTTTCATAAACGCCTAAGCTCCCTGTTGTGGTATTTATGAGGATGTTCCTCAGCTCCTGTAAAGTGTTCTCGGTCCAAGAGGCTGTTGGCAGCAAGAGGAAATTGTGAGCTTCTCCTTAGCTCAGTAGTGGTCGAGTCAATACATCTGCCATTGTTGATTTTATTAAACTTGCAGTCTTTGCCCTCGGGGCGCTCCCACTGTTGGAAGAGAACCACTCAAGCCGCACCGCCGGATCGGCTCAGCGCGGAATTATCGGCCGGTCGCCGTGAGTCGAAATGCTTTTTAGTTCTTGAGACAACAACAGTGTCGACCTAAAAAGTTCCCAGAAGCAGGAAAGAAAAACATACTAATGATGGTCTCTTTTCTTTATCTTGCTTTGCAGGCGTTGGCTCTCGAACGACAGGTCTTTGACTTCCTGGGGTATCAATGGGCACCCATCCTCGCTAACTTCTTCCACATCATCATTGTCATCCTTGGCCTCTTTGGCACCATCCAATACAGACCGCGCTACATTGTTGTGGTGAGTGCATGTAAACCTGTCATCCCCCGATCCAGTAAATCTGATCTAAATCTATTGGGACAAACATTGTATAGATTCAACCTAAAAAGATTCATCTTCAAACAACATTCAGCTGGTTTAAAAAAACAAAAACAAAAAACTCACTAATGGCGCTGTCACCCATACTCCTGGAAAGCGATTCTTGAGTAGCAATAACAACTAAGCGTGCTTGCTCCACAGTGGCAGCTACTTTTATCACTTGACTGATATCCTATGTCCGTGCAGAGCAGCAGCAACAAGCTGCGTGATGGGGATTCTCTCCTCTATGAATACCCTACTAACAAGTAGAGCTTTTACCAAAGGTGATGTAGGAGTTGCGAAGCATGCTGATCACTAATGTGAAGTGCAGTGTCGGGAAAGACAAAAAAGAAGTGCCTAAGTGTACAGTAAACTTTTCACATTAGGTCTGCCTTGAGCCACAATATGACAGAGAGCATCTAGCTTTGAACAGCAAATTATATAAGCAGTTTGGAACACTCACAAATACACTAACGGCTGAGGTCAGTGATGACAAAGAGTTGGAGGTCAAATGTCAATGAAATATTCATAATCAGCAATGTTGTCTGCTTGTATTCTCACTATTTTGCACCACTGCCTCCTGAGGTTTGAGAGTTACACAATCAGCCTCAGTCTTACTTTTTTTTTAATCAATTTGGCATTGCTAAGGGATGACTGTATTTTCCCAAATATAAGACATCCTTTTTCTTCCCAAAAATGAAGGCCAGAAGTATGGAAGAGAACATGGAAAGGTATTCCATTTGACTCCTTTATTAACTGCGGCCTTTTGTCATATGCACACAATCATAAACTTGGTGAAACTTCGGGTTTTTATGGCAAAATTAACTTGAACTGCGTCGTGAGGAAAGCAGAAAAAAAACCCCGCTTGGAGTGCATTCAATGTTACACTGGCGCTGCATTCACTTACTGTTCACAATGTGTGAAATCTTAAACACAATTAACGTAACCCGCAACAAATATATAATCTGCGGAAATTAACAAAAGAAAATACAAAGAGTTTGGGAAGATGTTGATATATTCTGATTTATTCCAAATGTTATTCAGAATTTGACCCTAAAATTAAGGGTCGGTCCTAAACACTGGTCCGTTAAGTGGATTTTGATTTGTAGCCTTACTTTGAACTGTCTTTTAAAGGCCTATCCATATATTATAATGGAAAGCTAACTTGAGATATGATTGTTTTCATTTAGGAGCATTGTCACGGAATGAATTAAACACATACCAAAGCACCATTGTATTTAATGCAAAGGCCATGTATTTTCTCCTTGCTTTATTCGACAACCGCCGCAAGGTGTTTCCTCTGTCAAACGTTGTCCTCTCTAGTGCATTGTGCAGCACCCTTCAATCATTGTAACCGTGGTAATTAGGTCTAAATAATTAAAATGGGCCAGGCACAGGCGGTGGTGGGAGTGGGGCTCATCACAATTATACACAGTGAAGGTCATGCTTGGTCTACAAATCATGACTGTGATATTCATGCACAGAAACAAAGTAGAAGGAAGTAAATATTCAAAATGGGTTAAGTGGGGAGATTGTGAGATTTTAACAGGATTTCTGCAGTTATCAGCAAACCTAAGTTAATGTAACAGGAACAGTAGCTTTCTTTTCACATTAGGTGCAAATTAATTGGAACAGGAAGACAGTTATTGCTAAATTGTGTCATAGTGAGTCCTTTGAAACACATTGCATGTTTTTACTTTAAGTTCTAAATGGATGCTCACGGCCATTCTTGATGCAATTTCCCAGCAGACAAGCCCGAAGTAAAACAGATGATGTTACATTATCTATCATCTTGAGATGCTGAATAAAATATGCTCAGAGATACCACTACAAATGTAGCTCCAAAGATTTAAAAATCAGACATGTATCGCTTAATAAGATGCTTTAAGCCCCCCCCCCCCCCCCCCCCTTTTTTTTTTTTTGTGGTTTTCATCCAAAAATGCTTTGATTGATCAGAGGCTACTTGGCTGAAAAAGTATTTCGCAGGGGGTACGAAACAAACAGTTGTCATGTGTATAAAACAATTGTCCTTAAAATCCCTAAAAAATATTAAATTTACAATAGGGTTCGAGCCTTTGGAACAAAGTTTCAAACAAACAAACTTTACAGATATGTGCTACAGAGCGCTGACTACAAATGTTTTATCAGCAATTCTGAGAAAAAAACACGTAGGGTCGAAAGAAGAGGAAGTCGTTGGACGCAAAAAAGGGAGGTGAGCAAGCAAGGACATTTTCATGATTCAACACGTACGGTATGTTTTCACCAAAGTGCTGTTTATCTGTCTACATTTCCTCTGACACATTAATAACACACCGCTCAGCGTGAGTCAGAAGGTTTCGATGGAGTAGTGTTGAGGACTTTAAATCCTCGAGGGTTCAGCAATGCTCCAACATTCAGGCATACAGACAAAAGTTGTTAGTTGCTCTATTATAACATAAAGTGTTTATGACTGTATGCAGCCTATATTGTTTTTTATTATTAATCTGTTTCTTGTTTGCTTAGCCTCATTGTGGTATATTTTTACTTTTTATTGTTTAACCACAACTAACTGGGATCTATACAAACAAATTAATACAGATACCACACTCATGCATTTTGTTTCGACTTGATGTTCTATCGTTTAGGACTTAATGTTAAAAGTAGCAATTTTGCCAAATGATACTGTATCAATCAAAGGCCAAACTGTAGTGGATTAGTTCATTCATGTTCCTAGGATAACTTTTTACTCTATTCATGTTCATTTTAGCCATTGCTCTCATAGAAGTGTTGCCCAAATATTTCTCAACGTATTCCAGGGGGACCACACACTTAATCGTATGTTTTTTTCCCCCTTACTATTAAAATGAGTAACATGAATGTGTGTCTACATACTAAGGCAGGGTATAAAAAGATGAACCATTTTTTCCTCTCTTTCAGTACGCAGTTTGGGTGGCTCTCTGGGTAGCCTGGAACGTCTTCATTATCTGCTTTTACCTGAACGTAGGCGGCTTATCCAAGGTGAGGCTAAAGTGACAAATACACTGACTTGCTACATGACCACTTGCACAGTATAACCATATTAGCTTAGAACTTAAATGGGCAGTCAAACCAAAACCTTCGTTTACATAATGTTCTATGAGCCCCCACAAGGCATTCTGATTAATATCACACAAACGCGATATTAATAGTTCTATATTATTCAGCAAAATGCACCTTTTTTGTTTGCCTCAGGGGGCGGCGATTTTGTCACCTAAAAATGACATGGCGTGATCAAGCTCAGATAGCTGTGATTGGTTGTTAACCTTGTGCAACTGTGATGTCCTTTTCAGCCGATATCAACATGCAAAATGGCTGCCCTCTGAGATGGCTTCAATAAAGGAGTAGATTTTGATTCATAATTCATCTTTCATAAACACAATATTAATCAGATTGTGTTAGGTCGGGCTGCACAGAACATATACTGAATGTTTTGAGTTGACTTCACTTTTAATAATTTAGTTTGTGCCATGTTTTGAGTTTCCCTGTTAATATTCCAATATGTGTCTCTTATGTGATATGTACGTTATGATGTGGCACAACAGTACTAAACATTGTTGAATTAAGAAATCTCTTCACAGTCTTAATTAAAATTGTCATATTGTCACTTTAATTAAAATTTCATCACAGTATATTCAACTCTGACCTTTACCAGCAAGTCTTTTTCTACTTAGTGGCAAATTCGTCTTGTCGACCAAAATTTATAGGGAAAGATTTCAAATGTTTTTAGAGAGGATAGACAGTAGAGTGGCGCTAAGCACAGTTTAAATTTAAGTAAAGAAAATGTGGATCATCAAGATGAATACAAGTTGATCTTTTTTTTTTCTTTTATCTAAATACCTGATAGTCGATTCAAATACTAAGAACAATCGATAGCTGCAACCCTAGTGTCAAAAGTGCCATGGTATCGGTATATGGTATTGGTATCGGACACTACGCAAGAATTGAGTGCACGTACTGGTATCTGTCTGGAAAAAAAACTTATCGAGCATGCTGTGTGTGTAAACATTTTCTACCCACTGTTTCTCAACACACCGCCCTTGTCTTTCCCTCTATTGTTCCCCTAAATAATTCTCTCGCCCACTTTTCTTCCTCAGCTCTTAAATAACATAACCTCCACCCCTTCCTCACATTGATCTCCATTTTCTCTCATTGGCTGCCTGACCGTTGATAATAATGAATACATGCAGCCAATATAACACCTTGTCAGACATCCAAAATGAATTTCACAAGCACCTTGTCAAGCTCGGCTACAACGGCCGTTGTGTGAGAGGCTTAGGCACCGTCCAGTGCTTCTTGTCTGTGGCTTGGCTCTGCTCCGTGTGGCCCTTATGAGTGTGTGTTTGTGCGTGCTGTATAATGGAGCTTGTGGGGGCCAGCTGCTGGGGGCTGAGGCTGGGCTGTAACCCAGCAGATGGAGTCAGCCTGGGCTCCCAGCACCGCATATGGTGGCCAGGAGGAGAGCTGGCTAATGGAGCGCGGACACATAAACACACTTGACACACAGCTTTCTTTTAAACCCCTGACACATTTTATCATGAGACAGTCGGCTAATTTAGTCAGAGCTGCCTTGCACAACCTTGACGGGAGGCTTGGGGGGGAGTGTGTGTTGTATTAAGCAAGCCAGAGCCTTCAAGCAGGCGGGAGGGGTGTCATATGGCGCACGGTCCGTCACCTCGTATTGATCCTCTTTCTTGTCTCCCGTGGCGCAAGACCAACACTGTCCTCCCTTGCCTCTTTTCTCATTTTTGTATAAATAACGCATTTACTTTCTAGCTTTCATATTGATGTCATTTGAAAATATAACAAAATGATAGGTCAGTGAAATAGCCGTAAAGATTCCTGAACTTTTCTCCCCACGCATAGGAATTGATTCATATATACAGTTTTGGATGAATCATCAGATTAATTATTAAATGAAGAGATGGAACTGTAATCTGACGGATGGAATGTAAAACTGCTGTTATTGCTGTGTTCATTCTGTACGTTAAGAAGTCTCAAAGAAAACAAAAGATTTTGATGGAAGTACTTAGAGGGCGGCTCGGTGGAAGAGTGGTTAGCACGTCCGCATGTCATCTTCATGCAAGAACACAAGGGCTTTGGAGATTTCCTTATAAATGCTGTAGGTCTTGTGTTTGCGAGTTATTGCACTTCGGATTGTAATAAAGGAACAAGAGATTGTAGGTGGCTTTTTAATACATTGAAATGAGTTGATTCATGTTTTCCGAGATGAGATTGATTTGCGCCTTGAGAGATTTTGCTTTGGAACGACGTAGATTTAGTCTGTCACATGGACTTGCTGTTAGTTGTGGCACTTTAAGCGTGTTTTTGGTCCCGGTCGCATGTTTCTTTAATATACTGGAGGGTTAATTTTTTGCAGAATGCACTATGCAAAAACAACCAATGAAATTGCAAAAAAAAAAAAATAAGAAGCACGTGGAGAATAGCTGGTAGCCAAACGATGTTAGCATTAGCGCTACAATATGCTGCTGTACCTCACTACAAAACGAAATAATTTGTGTGTGATAATAAGAGTGAGACATACAAACTGAACTAGGAAAGAAGAACCTAACCATTATTCCAAACCATTTTCACCTCAAGTGCGTGTGAGTGCTCACCGCCGCAGCAACAAACAAGTTGACAGAAGAGGGAAGAAACATTGTGAGAAAATGTTGACATCTGTAAACAAAACCTATTGTGCTCATTTTTCTCATTGAACAATAAGTCAATATAGTAACAATCACGACATGCATACAAGCAGTGTTTTCATTCTCTTTCATTGACCTTAAAACAACCTTGAAGTATACCAATGAAAAGAAATTTGAGTCCTTTAGTCCAAATTAGTACATGCTCAACTTGGCAGTCAGTTTGTTGTTGAGGGTTGCATGACAAGGGAACAAGTACCATGCGCATACATACCGTATAGCATGTGTGGGGTTAATGGGATGCTCGAGGAGAGCATATGGCTCTGTTAATAATGCATGTCTTGTCACGCTGGGCACACAGGAGGTTAGATTGCTATGGTGAAGTATTGACTGGTGTGAGTGTCCGTATGTGCGGGATTAAATACTTGGTGGTTAGACATTGTGCGTGGATGGATGGATGGATGGATGGATGGATGGATGGATGGATGGAACTCCCGTGAGGATGGATGGATGGGTGGGTGGGTGGGTGGGTGGGTGGGTGGATGGATGGGACCCTCATGAGGATAAGCGGATAAAAAAAATGGATGGATGTCTTCGTTTATGACAGATGAGCCATGGCAACATGAAAGCTATGTTGCAAATCTCCCCATCAAAGCGACTGATAAATGAGGGTCAATCTTTTTCTTTTCTAGGACAGTGACCTGCTAACATTTAACATCTCAGCCCATCATTCATGGTGGAGCGAGCACGGGCCAGGCTGTGTGAGGAGCGAGATTCCACAAGCTGAAGAAGCCCATACCACCGAAAGCCCCGCTTACATCACAGTCATGGGCTGCCTCATGGACTACGAGTACATTGAGGTCATGCACAGTGGGACACAGATTCTGGCTGCTGTGAGTATCGCTGCACTTTAAAGTTGTGTACTTCAACTCTATGTGTTATAGTGAATCTTTTAATAATGGTGTGTTTTATGTCTGAATTGATTTTGAAGACAATTGAATGCAAAAGGAGCACTAAAGTATTGTGGATCTTACCTAGTGTATATGTGTGTGTGTGTGCGTGTGTGAGTGTGTGTGTGTATGTGGAGGGGGTGGGGGGATAGCTTATCATACAGATACCTGAACAGATACTTTATCAGATAGCTGATATCCAGGCAAGAATCATGAAAGTTCGTAGCTCTTGTTTGTCTGTTTTGTGTCTTGTGATTAAAAAAAAAAAAAAAGTTCTCCCAGTTAGCCTCAACAAATTAAATATTTGTTGTTCTCTTGACCAACAAGAGTGCAACTGGACAATTTCCCAAGACAGTGGTTCGCAACCTTTTTTTAAATTATGTAGCTGTCAATATTATTTTCAACCAAGTACCCGCTAATTAACACAAATAGTTTTTGATTAAAAGAGAAGAGACTTTTAAGAGAGGGTTGCGTTATCCATCCGTGTTTGTTTTATTACATTTTACAACTACATTTGTAGTGGTATCTCTGGATGTATTTTATTTAAGGGGTCCTGAAGATTGATTGTACAATGTCATCTGTTTTATTCTCAGCTCATCTGTCGTAAAATTGTGTCACTAATGACTGCACGTGTGTACAAAATTTAACAAAAAGCTTCACAGGCTTTTTGATAGTGTTTTTATACTATAATACGATTTAATAATCAGTTCCATGTTCCACTTAATTTGTTCTCAATTTGAAAAGGTGTACTATTGCTGTCATGGCGTCAATAAGCAATAAATAACAGGAGTCTGCAGTGTACCTATTTGGGCAACCGAACAACTGAACAAAACACAATATGTTCATGTTTGTGTGAGGGGGTGGTCCTCTAAAAAGCAATTTCAAGTTCTTAAAGCATTTGCACTTTTCATAATTGATTTTTGTTGTTGTTGCTGTTTTTATTAGTTTGCCTAGAGATATTCTAAATTTAGATTTGAGCTCATTAAAGCACTTGAAGTATTGTCTTTTCAGTAAGTCACGTCTTGTGCAGATGGGCAAAGGACTTTGTTACCCGTACCCAGATTGTTAATAATTTTCCAGTGAATATACGCTAAGATACAGACGCCTTGTGCGTTATTACTACTACTACTACTAATATATAAGTCTATAAAATTGCAGTGTTAAATATGATGCAGTCAATAATTTTGTTGCACCCAACCTGTGCTAGTGTAGAGCCCCTAATTACGTTTGCTGATATCAGGAGGAACCAGGTTAAATCATACATACCCAATACCATTTGGGAATCACTCTCCTAATGCTCTCAGATATTTTGCAAGTCTATTTTGTAACACTTTGAAGTAAGTCATCTCATAAATCTTACTAAAGCAAATCTATTTGTATTATTTCTTTCCCTCACTCACAGAGGCTTATTAATGAAAACAGAATTTGTACATTATTACCAATTCTCGAATTTGGGATCTTTACAACCTAAGAGGAATGTAAACTTTGTACCAACCAATTTGTTAATGCAAGGAGAAACTTTTACTCTGTCCAGATTTCGTCTGATCATTTGAGAAACAGGCCTGCACACGTCCCACAATTGTTACTAATCAGTGATTTTGGTGATGCGGACTCAGCATGGCAACAACATGCTCATACAGGAATGATTTTGAAGCTGTTGTGTGAAGGTAGATGAGCCACATAATGCTGCTTTAAGATCATTGCATGATCATTTGCCCTCTTGCCGTCGGGGTTGAAGTGTGTAGCAGCCAGCCAAGCAGAGCTCATAAGAAGTAGAAAAAAACAGAACGCAAGGTCTTTTGTCTTGCCAAGGGCGCTCTTTAAGGTTTCTATAAAATATTTAGCTGGGGCTCCAAGGATGGTCGTTTCCGTCATTTTGGTGAAAAATGAATGTGCTGGCACGTTGTCCCTGTCTGCTTAAAATGCTGATGATGACAAAGGAGCCTGAGGAGGCTGATTTTACTTGCCTCACGTGCTAGAAAGGTTAGTTCACAATTTTAGGAGCAGGTTTCATCCCCCAGTCCCAACGGGAAATTTTCTGCATGTTCGTATTGATCACTCCCGGGCTTAGTTTGATGGGAATATTTTGCTCCACACTGCTTTCAAATTATCATACAAATGTCCTCTAGTGCAGCAATTCTCAAATGGGGGGTATGTGAAGGCACTTTTACTTGAAAGTTTAACAGGGATTCTGCGAGTATCAGCAAACATAATTGAATGCTTTCAATGTCTTGACCGAAGCAATACATTTTTTCTTTCAAATTAAGAGCCATTCATGAACATAAAACAACATTTTGCTCAATTGTGTTATAGTGAGTGCATGCCTGTATTGTGTTACTATAAGTACCGTAAGGAAGTACTTCAAGTACGTACTGTAAGTAAGTATACGGGCGCACTTATCATTAGTGCTAATTTTCCTGCAGAGAAGCCAGAAATAAAATGGATGATGTCATACACTCTATCTTCTGGAGATGCTGAGTGAAATACACATATTCGTAGCTCTACAAATGTAATTACAGTGGCAGTATGTAAAAATGAGTGCCGTCTAGTGGTGAAAAATGGTGGAAAAAGATTCGTCAGATGTCTGCAGATGTCACTTTAATTTTTGTGTGACAGTTACTTCTGCTAAAATGGTTAACAAAGTGCTCACAAACTCCTATCACATTGAATTAATGCATTCACAAATTACTCAGTGACTGTCATTATGGGATTTTCCAGCGAAAGCTGATCATGCACATTTGTCACGTCTGCTTCACTCCCTTGTTCCACAGCGTAGGTCCTCTTTTTCTCCTCGCCTCGCCCAACACAATCTATCAGTGCGGCCTGTCTTCCTGTCTCATTTTCCAACCACGATGTCAAACCGTTTGACCTTCACGTTTCTCATAGCCGACCTACGGATAAAAGGAAAGAGCGTTGTTCTGAACTCTATGCCAGCCTCTCTCAATCTGTTTCCTCTTGTCACCAGCGCTTTGCTTATCGCACAATAAAGGCACTTTCATGCCACCCATTAAACTAATAGCATTGGGTAACTGTTGTTTTCATTTACAGAGCAATAAATTGACTTTCCCCCTATTTGTTATTGGTATTGTACATTAAGTGTGACGTGTTAAAGGGAGAAAAGGAACAGTTTATATTCTGAAGTATATGGTAAATGTATTTATGTTGTTGAGTTTTACTTCGATTTAACAGAGATAATATTTGAAATGCAAGACAAAACATACCTTTGTCATGATAACTGCAATGAACACTGAGGTTTTTGTTCAATTATTTGTCCATTCTTCTCATTTTATGTCTTCTGATTACTGCCTGAAAAAAATTCCAAATGATTTGATATACATTTTTTAAAATTTGAAAACTGCCTGAAAAAATATCCAAATTATGTGATAGACATTTTTTTAAATTTGAAAATACCGGTAGTTACTTTTCCTGTCAATTACAGGTCAAAAGTACACTTCTGAGTACAGTGTTTTGAGAATAAACAATAATGTCCCAAAATTACAATTATATGATTTTATATTTTTTATTATTGCATTATGTCAGAAAATCGCAATTCATTTTCTTTCATAAGATTGTTTTACCTCAAAGACTGTCTTTAATTGTTTATCCTTTGAGCAGGGAAGTTGGTTTTCCTTTAATTACACTCACTTAAACACTTGTTTTTTGTTTG
The DNA here is from genome assembly GCF_059441005.1 of Hippichthys cyanospilos. Lineage (NCBI taxonomy): Eukaryota > Metazoa > Chordata > Actinopteri > Syngnathiformes > Syngnathidae > Hippichthys > Hippichthys cyanospilos. The sequence continues at coordinate 9,795,850 of NC_142370.1, forward strand.
TGTTTTTTTTTTTATTTGAGAGGCAGCATTTTATGCATTTTCTGTATGTCTCGGTCAGACGTGTCCCTGTGGCCTTTCACCCACTTGGATCTCAACTTTGAATGGTACTGCATTTGAAAACAAAGCTGTTTTCATTGCTTGCACAGCATTCATCTGTGCAGGATAGCATCTCATGTCTACGAGGTGTAATTTGGGATATTTGCATACCATGCAGTTATTAGACGCAAAAATGTGTGTGTGTTTTGATGGGGGAGGGGCTCGTACAAATGAACAGGAGGATGTGGCCTCTGTAGACTGTTTGTGTTTTATGATTTAACTCTCAGCTGCCCACACACACGAACATCTCATTTTGGAGAGGGAAGCCTCATTGTCAGGCAGGGTGGGGGCCCTGTGTAATTAACCTAGAAGACATCTGCAACCCCCCCTTTGGTCTCTTCACCTCTATTGCTCTATTTTACCTTGGACTTCATTCCTGGTGCTGAGCCACAATCAATAGTGCACTGTTTACTTGCAGATTGACACATCGTTGTGTAGACTGTGGGTACATTCACTTGAAAAATTGAAACTTTGTGAAGCTAATATGTACCGTATTTCTCCGAGTATAAGTCAAGTTTTTTTTTTTCCCTCTCATTTTCAACCCCCATATTAGGGGGTTTGACTCATAACCGCATAACTCAAATCAGACCAAAACATCATTTAAATTAGAAGCCTTACGTATATCTACCCCTAATTCGATAAAGTATACATCCATTTTACTGTTTTACTGGTTTAGACTATTGGCCGAAAGCGGCTGCTGTGCCCAGTAAAGGGTTAAAAAAAAAAAAAATCATTTCAACACTCTGGCAACACAATCAGTTGTTCCAACTTTAAAAAAAAAACAAAAAAAAAATCATACGTCGTTTATATTTTCTTTAGTGTTTCTCCAATACGATTTTCTGGCCCTAATACCGATTCCGATACCCGGCTGTGCAGTTTATGGCCGATATTTTTTTCTTTTCTTTCCATCCCTACCCAACTGGAGTTTCTATGTTTGAAATGCTCCAAAATCGTCAGTATTATTTGTTTTTCCTCAACCTCTGCCATCGGTTAAGAGTGTTCCATGCCAACAGAATATCCTGGCTCGGCATGCATTGAACACACCACGACACAAGTGCTGCGTTCACGTTCCATATTAGTATTGGAAAACGGCATGTTAGTACTCACAGATGCCCATACCACTATTTTAGTACTGTATCGGGACCTTTTCCGATACCGGGAATGGAACAACACTCATTTTTATGGTTTTAATTCTTAACATTTATTTAACAAAGCAAGCAAATCACATTTTCAATTCAGTTTCGCAATGATTCCATAAATGAACACCTCTTACAGAGTCACATTTTTTTGTGCACATGGCAAGTCATGAAGGAACAGGAGCATTAACCTTTGTGAACACTGAAGAAATCAATAATGGTTTCAACACCAGATTGATTCGTTTATTATAAAGACTTATGTACATCTGGTCAACAATGAAAATGTCTCACGCCTTTTCTTAAAGATGAAATTGATTGTGCCTCGCGGGGTGCTCGTACATTTGTATGATTGAGAGTGTGCGCTTTGAAAATGGAACACGCCATTCTAAGCGTGCTCTATTCACGACCCTCATTAGCCCTTGCAGACACTTAGTAGCCTTTTTTTTTTTACCTACCTCAGCAGCTGGTCATGTTCACACACTCAAATGCTTGTGCGCACGCACGCACACACACACACACACACACACACTGAACTTTCTTGTCACCCTCATTAGTGTTATCGGGAATACATCTTCTCCAGCAAAGTAAATCGCGAAAGAAGGCTCACTGGATGGTATTTCTTTAGATGTTTTCCCACCTCCAGTACTTAACTCTTTTTTCTGCACAATTTCGTGGGACTTAATGTGCTTGCGACCCTCGTCTCAGCTCTTATCGCTGCTCACTGCCCACGGGGGACAGAGCATAGATCTGCAGGAACATTGTGTTAAAACGAGGGCTGACTGTGAGCGATGTTGCAATGTGACAGGATTTTGTTTTTATTTGATTTGATTTTTTTTAATGACAATTTTTAAAATGCAGTTTTTTTGGAAAAGCCACTTCAACCATATTCAAAGCATTCCAGAGAAATTGAGCCTTTTGTGCTGAAAAGAAACATGCCCTTTTGGGGGAATCCATTTGTTTTATACTGCCTATTGAAAAATTGGTCAAAATACACCTTCTAATTTAAGTAAACCTGTATAACTAATGATATACTAACTACAATATATTATCCTCATTGTTCTTTTCACTTCTACTCAAGGAAGCCCCTTATCTGAATTCTGAAAAGTTTCAGTTCAAAGCATCCACCGATTTATAAGGGCAGGCTAAAGTTTCTGATACATCAATAGGTCAAAATTAGCATCATGTTTCAATGCTCATCTTAATTAGCGCAAATAGAAAATTATTGGTAAGGAAAGCAGTCTGAGCAACAGAACACATCTTGTTTGAAAGCAATTGATTGTTTTTGGTTTTTGTGTGAATTTATTGTTGTGCGGCATTAGAGATGCACTTGATGTGCTCATTGCCTGCTTTTTAGCTTGTCACGTTGCCGTGAAATTATGTTGAGATTTACAAGACTGTTAAAAAGAGCGTTCAATGGACTAACGTCATCGGGAGAGAGACTTGTACAACTGTGTTATCAGTGTAGCTGTGTAAACTCACTCCAGGCCTCCTAATGACACCGCCAAAGGGGGCATATATAAATTAAATGAAAAAGGGTCTAAAATTGAACCATGAGGTACACCGCATGTTACTTCATTGACTTTCAAGAAACATTTATCTAAACTTAAAATAAAACATCTTTCTGTGGGACCAGCCACAAATTTTAGTCTATTTAAATGGATCGTGTGGTTTACCATGTCAAAAGCAGTTCTTAGATCCTACACTGCCAACACCGGTAATGCAAAGATCATTTCCATAATCCATAATTTATGAATAGTGGTAAACTTTAGTGTAGAAGGAACTGTTTATGATAACGCTTGGTCATCTTATTATTTTATTGATTGCTAACACCATGCCAACTCCTTGAGAACTTCAAAATAAACCTTACCTTTCCAAATACTGTAATATCCATTCCTTGGCACACTTTTATTTTTAAATAGATAGCAGCAGCCTGTTGGGACACGGTTGCTGTTAACAAAGCAAGCTCACTCCAATTTTGGTGTTTAAACAGCAAAAATCGCTGCTGTGGTTTTGTTGTCATTTTTGTTTTATACCTCAAATGGGGAGATATTTGTCTAAAATCTCCGTCTCTTGAGAGTAAAATGGTCGGCTGTTATGCATAGTTAAGTTTACGTAAACAAAATTGTAGATTGTCTGAAAATAAAACATTTAAATGTATGATTAAGTGGGATTTAGATCCATTGTCTTCTGTATCCATGATTCAGCTATGGTCACGAGCTGCGGGTCATGACCGAAAGGATGAGATCCCGGATACAAGCGGACGAAATTAGCTTCCTTTGCAGGGTGTCCGAGCTCTCCCTTAAAGATAATGTGAGAAGCGGAGTCATTCAGGAGGGACTAAGGGTCGAGCCACTGCTCCTCCCCATTGAGAGGAGCCAGTTGAAGTTGCTCGGGCATCTGGAAAGAACTTAAGTTGTTACCCCCACGACCCGACCCTGGACCAAGTGGTAGCGAATGGTCGGTCGGTGAATCAGATCGGTTTTATAAAACCCTTAACCAAGGAAAAATTTCCAGTAGGAATACCAAAATATTTGATTGCTGCAAGCCCTAGTGAATGGCATAAGATGAATACCAAGTTTGTTAGGTAACCTAGATAAGATTATCCTGAAAAGTAGTAACTTGGCAGATGTCAGGATTACACTCGAAAGCAAAGATAGGCTAATTTGCCACCATTTTGTCAACTCCAGAAGAATGAGACCAGCAATCATGCACTAATGGGGAATGAATATGAGTTGAGCGGAAATACAGACCGGATAAAGGTACTCCATGCAAATGCAACATGCACAAGTCGTTGCATCGTTCGAGCATTGGGTCTGGAACTTTTAATTTTAAGATCTGCTTTTTTTTCACATTTGCCCACTTGCGTGCCCTTCTTTTTGGCACATATGCCAACGTCTGTGCACTTCCTCTTGGCATTTTTCTAACTGCCGTAGACATTTGCCTGTCTGGTGTGCCAGGGCAGCATGCCCGGCGCTGCTTTACTTGGCATGAAAGAGGACCAAATGGAAGGCAGGGTGAAGACGCGCCGTCTTCGTCTCTCACCGTGTCCCTCTCACAGGCAATGACAGCCATCTGCCACTTCGGAGGCTCTTCTCACCAAATTAATAGCTGCAGTCACTTGTGGGTTGTCTGGTATGTTTGCATGTGCAAACTCCTACCGCATAGTATATGCACACTGGAAACGCGTTGAAATTTTTGCTCTAAGTAGTGCTTAGAGCAGAGGCAACTCTTGGGTCAAAGTTTGAAGGGTGCTGCTTTAGAGGTCCTCATTGTCAGGCTTCAGTGTGCGCTAGTCTCAAAATAGAACAAGAGAAAGATGGTTGAATGTTTGAACTGAGCCTAATGACGATTTGATATCAATAAATTAAAAAAATATGTTTTGAAGCGTCATAACTTCACCCAATTATGAATATTTCGATGTGTTAATATTAACCGGCCAAGGTGAAAGCCAAATTGTTGTTATGCATTTATGTAGTTTTTCTTATCATTCAAATATGATATGGTACTTTGATGTGGTATCTTAACATTCTTCTTTATGGTATTTTTTACTTTAGAGAAATGTAATCTTCCGCTGAATCAGCGAGCACAATCGTTCCTTACTGCTGCTATTCATAAAGTTATGTACACAAATTAGAAATGTTCCGATCTGATATTGATATCATTCCAATATCAGGCAAAAAAGATATCGGTCTACATCCAAAATCTCTGATATTAGCAAGTCTACATAAATTCTTTGACAAATCTGCTTTTGTGATGTGCGTTTGCGTGATTGCAATGTGCAATTGTCTAAACTGGCTCGTCTGCTATTGTGTTTACAGCTCCTGGGTTTCGTTTATGCCTGTTACGTCGTCAGCGCCATGACAGACGAGGAAGACAGCTGTGAGTAATCTTAACATTTACCTACTTAACGCTTTTCCACTTCCTTCGCTCCTGATGTACTCTGGCATTTGTTTTCTCAGCGGTGTGCTTTTTCTTTGTCAGTCAAGCTGTCTCTAACGCGGATACAGTATGTTGGCGCTTTGTTTAATGTGTCAGAAATGCACCACCATCCATTTGTACCTCTAGATTACAGTTGTTCATCTAAAAGTTCAAGTTCAAAGGTGTTTAAACCCGAATGAGGCAAATGGTGTAGGACAACAACTTTTATATGTGCCTCTCAATTTTGAAGGGAGCAAAAGTAATGGGACAATAAGCTGCAGTGTTTATGTATGACTGCCAGTGAAACTGGTTCTCTTTTTTTTATTGATCATATTATGATAATGCTGCTAAAAGCAGCAGGTGGAACTCCAAAGTGTTCTGGCCAAATGCTTCAGAAATCATTGGATGATGCTACACTGTGCATATGGGCAGTGACCCCACAACATTGAACAACACAAACCAAAGAGTTTTTGAAGGCAAGAATGTGGAATGTTGCGCTAAGGCCAAGTTGATCACTTGCCTTGAATTCAATAGGGTTGATGGCAAACGACATGACCTTTGCTCATGAATATGCAAGCTATACACATCCTTTTGTAAGAGAGAAAATTCCTCAAGCAAAGCTGGAAAGTGTAAACAGTGGCAGTCGAGGGCTGGTGGGGCATCTCTCCAGATGAAATCCAGCATTTGTTTTTGTCGTTGATACGTGCCATATACAGCAGAGGATTTGCAATCAAGTGTTCAAAGGTCAAAGTTTTATATATGAATGTATCAATGTTAATTAAATTGTCGCCTTATTATTTTGTCTTTTCAAAAGTGGCTGGCGGAACCTGTACAGCCAATGTAATCTTGAACATACCGTATGGAGAATGAAACGTCCGCTACGGTACGCCGACTTTCCCAAACGTTCGCCCCCTTTGGGATCGGAGTTTTATGAATTTTCGTCCTCATGCCAGCGATATACCAACTGTTTTTTTTCATACATCGTTCACCTGATTTTGATGTAGACATCTGCAGATAAAGCACATTTTGTTGGTTTATTTTCAAATCTATCATGATAGTGTTTCGAGACATAATCATTCTAGCGCTTTAGTGTGAAGTGACCTAGATTGTCTGTGTACAATCCAAATTCCAATGAATTTGGGACATTGTGCAAAAAAAAAATCAGAAAAAAAAAATGATTTGCAGAAATTTGTCCACCTATATTTAATTGGAAACAGCACAAAGACAAGATGTTGCACGTTGAAATTGATAAATATTATGATCTTTTTTTTTCTCTTTTACCCAGAGTACATCGCGTCCATGATTTCCAAAAACCAGTTTGAAACGTAGATTCCTCGGACCGTTGCACACTTTTCCACTTCGCAGCTGTCCATTTCAATTGAGTGCGGGCCCAGAGACGGCGTCAGAATTTCTGGATGTTGTTGATGTATGTCTTTTGTTTTGCATGGGAGAGATGTAACTGACTATTCCTGAGCCCACACAGTAATATCCTTTACAGTGAGGCCTGTTAATAATGCGGTGTTTCGTGGTGAACTGTAACACAAGAGACAACTGAAAAACCAGTGAGAGACACTCGTGATGAATGACGCAGCTGCTGCGATCTGATTGATCGTCTTTGAGGTCAGCCAATCAGAGCAGTAAGAATTTGATCAAAGGGTTAACCGGAGTCATAAATATCTGATTAGCGCTAAGTCAGGACTAATAGCTTTGGCCTTATGTACAAAAGTATGCTGTGCTGGTTTTATGAAGGCTTTGGCTGAATGGCTCCGTTAGGATTAGCTGAGATTGTATGAGGAGTGGGGGCATTGTGAAGTACTCTACTTCATTTTTGTTTTGCAACTAGCCTCTTGGCTGTCATAGTAAAGGGAGAGATTTGTCTCTAAATAGTACATTTGTAATTTGCATGTTATTGAGATCCACAGATATTTTAGTGATTTTTAAATGTTTTTTAGATCCACAAACATATTTGCGATATTACCGTTGATCAGATTCTCAAATGAATTTACAATTTCAAGCGAAAATCTTGTTTCTTTTCAAAAGAATTGTCAACACTGCCTCCTGGTGGACGGAAGAGGAGTTGGTTATTAGCCATGCACTATCTGAGTACCTGTGTGTGTGAATACATTGCGACAGCGTGATGTTTGTCTTAAAAAATGCGCGTGCAAATAAGTCAAGATAAATGCATACATGATATTAACAAATGGGAAAATTGTGGCTATAGTTGAGAATGTGAGAAAAAAAACTGAAAATAACAATTACATGGATTTGATACGCATGAAAATCAAGATTGTGTTTGCGTGAATAATTTTGGGGCAGATCTCTCCTCTACATGAAGAAGTCTGTCGCATTTGCCAGACACCCAAAAGCCCGATGCGATGTTTAAACACACAACACAAGCTAATTGCATGTTGAGCCAGAAGCCTCTTGTAATTTGGTGCGGTCATGTATGTTCGTGTGGAACAGCTCAAACGTCTAACTGCGTGGTCACATACCAGAGAGCCACTGGCTGTGAGCACTTTGCATTTTCCCCAACGGGTCCCCCATGCTTTGAACGCCGCGCACTCCCTAATCAAGCCCCGAGGGCCATGTCATCGCCGCTAAAGTCAGCTTGACCAAAACCCAAAGATGCTCTCCAACAACTGTTTTGCTAAAAACAGAAATGTTAATCTTTCCTCGAGTTCTGCTTGGCGTAAGCAGTACTTATGCATTGGGTCAGCAAAGCTTGCTTGATGCTGCTGAACTTTGTAATTGCAGTGGCCACAAAGCGACATGTTTTTATCTGCACTTGCTTAATGGAGACTCTACTCTGGATGTAATTAACATGTACTTGTTCTGTGATCCTGACTGAACTGCAGGAAATTGCAGCTACATCATTTTCAACTGCCAGCCCTTTGTTATTATAATCAGCTACACACACACACACACACACATCCTAAAGAAAAGGTGCTCTCATTTTCCATTCTCATTTGATGTGTAGATTAAAGCGCCTTTTTACTGCAAGCTCCCTTTCTGCCTCAGCATTTCACTTTCTCTTTAAGTCTCCTCTCTTTTCATGTTTTTTATTTTTTAACCCTCTTTCCTGCTCGCAGTAGATATGGCCGGGTGGTTCTCTTTGTAGCACGCCTGCTTGTAGGCACTCTGCAGAATAAGGGAAACTTTTTTTTTTTTACACATTGTTACAAACTTTTACATGTTTTCTTTGATGGTGTGTCTGCTTATTTGGGGCGCAACATGATAACAAGGAGTGGCTTTGGCCACCCTTTTGACTACCCCCACGCGGGAAAATGTTTATTTTATTTAGCCAACTTTATATGCGTGCAGTATTCTTAGACCCCTTGATATCTGCCAGTTATTTATATTACCTGCATATTTGCATATACATTTATACCATGAAACACAAATAATGATTTTAATTGATGTAACTCTTGACTGTGCCCCACCTGGCCCACGCCACAGAAAAGAATATATGGCTACACCCCTAGTGCAGCGATACATTTGTATACTTCTTTGTACTACATACTATGTTGATGAATTTGCATCATTCAAAAGTTGCCTACAAGTCAACCAAAAAATCGTCTGCAGTCTGCTCGCATCTGAAAAAAACTCATTAGTTGGGACACTTGTTTCAGTGAACCACTTCAGTAATGTTGACTGCATGAGTGCATATATGCATGTGTGCACGCATATGTTTTGATCTTGGCACGCGGCCGACTCCGCGTTTGTGTAGCGTGTGAATCTCAACACAGACTTATCGGCGGCTCGCAGACACACCGTCAGCGCGAACGGTAGTGAAAATCCTCTTTGTAAAGTGGGTCAGAGAGTTGTGTTGCCGAGTGCCTGGATAGGCTCACGTTAGCATGTCTGCTAATTATGCTCGCTGGTCTGTGTGCTGAGTCACGTCCCGGAAAATCCTTTGCAGCAGAATTATGAAACTGGGCAGACTGGTGGACGCATACAAAGCAGGTGGTCAAATTGTCCTTTAGTCCTAAAGAGACTGAAGGTTCTTGAGGTGTTAGGTTTTTAAATCCTCACAGTTCTCCTTGTACCCAAACACTATCCCTACAGGGCCGCACAGTTATGTTAAATCGAATATTAAGTCATATAGGGGCTGCTGTCGGCCACATCTCACTCCCAAACACTCACACGCAGAGTCTATAAATTTAAAATGTTCAAAAAGTTAGTGAAAATCCATGGAAAAGTTTAGTTGCACGTTGTTGCCGTGCTGATGTGCCGTTTGAAGAGAATACATTCGTGAAGCGTACTCACACCAAGCCTGGTCAAAACATCTGTATTTTAAAGGGTTATTGTGCAGTTTCTTCAAGCAGCTGTGCCACTCTAAAAATATTTGCATAAGCATCTGTAGAAATTTTTATCTAGATCTATGAAAATTGGGAGGCATATGTACAGTAAATTCCCAAACCCTACAAAAAAGTCATTTACAGTCATACCGTAAAGGCCCTATCCCATTGAAAGGCGAACATTAGCGAACTCATCAGGTTTCATTCAAGGTCACAAATGTTCTTCAGACATTCTCAAACCATCTTAATTTTGCTGAAACAGTCTTGGCTGTTTCGAGGTGCAGTGAAATTTTGAACACATCCAAAATTGTTCCTGTGACATCACACGAAACCAGAACAATTGTGACCTTGAACGAACCCTAACAAGTCCCTGATGTGAATGCGCATTCACTGCCTTTGTCAAAACTTGCAAGTCTCAATCGGACAGCGGCATAAATGAAATAGAATATTCGTCATTTTGATTTTACTTCAGGATTTGATGCGTTTTTTAAATTTTATAGAGTTCATATTTTATTTATATTATATATATTATATTTTCAAACGTTTGGTTGTTTAAGATTATAAGTTGCCGAAGGCTTTTTTTATTTTGCTCCATGCTGTTGCCGTGGCAGTGCACTGTTTGCAAACAAAAATGATTTGGCAAAGCAAACAAATCTGTGATATCTGATTCAGGATTTCTTATATTAGAGGTTCTTCTGGTGTCATAATGCTCCTCTTTGTCATGTGTGGAAACCTTTCCATGATATGGGAGCAAAATAAAGTGTCAATTTTATCATCTTAAAGGTGTTTGACTTCTGAGGTTCCAATTCATTTCCATCATGTCACTATTGTCGTCATTTGTGTTCGCCGACACTTCAAAGGGAGCGTCACATTTTGAGAAACAAGCCGAAAGCTGTGTGCGTGCAGCTTCTCAGGCTCATCCTTCAAAGCTATCAGTATTCAGCAGCCCTCCGCCTCTGCTTATCAAGATGGACCCGATCTGGCCTGACTGCAGTTTCCGTGACGGCCCCCCCCATCAGTGTTGGCTTTGCAGGCTGTATCTGTACCTTTTAGCCAAGGGAACGGAAGTAGCTGTTTGAATCGTGCTTTCGTGAATCACATTATCGCCAGTATCAGTTGTTCTTTCCATGTGGTGATTGTGCCAAGCTGTTTTATATGCGGCCCTTTCACCTAAGCTCTTTGCTTTGCCGTCAATCATAGCACACAGCGCGCTCCCCTCCGTCACACTCCTCCCTCCCTCACCCGTCGCTTTTGTACCTCACCAACATCACAGCGGCTTTTCCTTCGTCTCCAAATGTCTCTCAGCAGCAGTTTTCGCTCCCTTCTGGCTCGCCGGCACGTCACCTCCAGTCTGACCCCCCGAGTGAGGAAATGAACCAATCGGGTTGAGCTTTGGCCGCGCGGCCCAAGGTCAACTCTGTGCGAGAGCGATAAAAACGTTGAAGCTGTTTTGACAGCCGGACGGTTTCCACCTGTTTCCGTGCTCTCTCGGGTTCTGATCAAATGCACGGATGAAAGGAAAAGTGATGTGACTCTATTCTTTTTTACTGTGTACAGTAGGTTGAGAGGTGATCCTGAAAATATAAACAGTGGTGCGTTAAAATAAAAAAATAAAACAAAAAGTGGAAAAACTGTTGTTCTTTTTTAGCCTCCAATAAAACACCATAAAATTCAGTAATGTGTTTTAAATAAGTGTAACAACCCTCTGTAATGATTACTATAAAAATGGGGAGCTGTCCAAGTGAAGTAAAATTTGTTTTGAATGGCAAACCTGTTCAAATGTGCTTGAAAATAGGATTGAATGTATTTAAATATATTTAAACATATTTTCAAGTTCTGTACACTCAATGATTTGAAAATACATGCAACATTTTTTCCCTTGATGGTCTTGCTTGTGCATTTGCTTGTGAATGCGGAAGTAAAAAAAGTATATATTATTTTCTTGATTCGGCCTACATTATACCAATATGTTGAAAATTAAGTAATCAAACATTGTTTCTTTTTTCTTGTTTTCTCACAGTCTGACATGTTTCCCATAATGGTACAGGATAGGGAAAAATTGTTCATTTACTGTTGTATTTTATAAACAACATAGTAGCACCATGTTTAAATAGAATACGAGGAATGAAACAGTTTGTGCATCATGAATAATTCATTATCTTTCCAGTGTGGGCGACTTCTGCTTCCATCCCGCTGCCATATTTGTGTGTTATATCTGTTGTGTTTTGGCATCGTTCCTTATTTTATTGTTGACGTTAATCATCTCTTGATTTCTTTTTTGTCATCCTGACTCATTCCACAAACCATGTTTTGCCTTTTGTTTGTTTTCAGTTGATTTTATTGGTGGATTTGAGCCATTCCCACTCTACCATGTCAATGAGAAACCATCTCATCTCCTCCTAAAGCCCGTCTCCCTGTAAGTACGGTTGTGTTGTCAGCCAGCTGCGTGTGTACTCGACTATGTACAGTAGGGTGCTGCTGGTTTGTCAAAGTGTACTCGACTATGTACAGTAGGGTGCTGCTGGTTTGTCAAAAGACACGATGAGCAGGCGTATGTGATTATTCCCCTCCCTTTTACTGCTTGCATGCATTTGCTACATTTCACATCAAGGTTGCCTCCCCACCCCAAGGGTAATTTTTCCATCAAACCCCAAAAATATTCATCAATCAGAAGTAGACCCAAGTCCTTGAATAAATCCAGTACCTTGATTAAATAACGCTCAAGGCTTTTTTTTCATGTTGCCCATTTAACTGCCATGAAGAAGTCAAGATAACCGCAGCAATAAATGTTCATGTAATGCATGCCAGTCGGATGCCACCAATGCAGTGAGAAGGCTAACCTTCCCTCAAAAACCTGTTCTTTTTCCCTTGATGCCAAGTGATCTTGACTTGCATTTGCGCAAGGAAAAAGTTAAAAAAAAAAATCTGCGTCCTTTTTGTAATTGTCCTTTCTCATTCCAGTACATCAACAAGATAACCTATTGTCATTGATTAGCTTTGGCACCAGCATTAGTGGCTAGCAGTGGCTAGCAACACAACACTTGCAACATGAGCAACCAACAGCACTCAACTGCTCCATATAGGCTGGCGAGAGCAATATGATAGCGTCTAGCAGTGGCATGCAACACAACACTAGCACCACTAGCAACTAACAGCACTCAACTGCTCCATATAGGCTGGCGAGAGCCGTCGGATTATATTTCAATGACAGATAAACAGACATAAATGACTCAAGTGACAGTTTCTGTGTGTGTGTGTGTGTGTGTGTGTGTGTGTGTGTGTGTGTGTGTGTGTGTTTTTAATAAACCAGGCTTACTCAAAAGTGCAGTTTTAGTTGGCAAAGATTGCTAGCGTTTTATTGAAGTCACTTGGTTCCATAAAGCAAATGGGGGTGATGTTTGTGTAAAATCTGACTAATATTTCTAGATAATAAAATGTCTGCTACAGTCGATTCAGTCTTCCTCCTCAGCAATACAGGTCCACTTTAAGAGGATATCTTCTGGTTACATTGTAGTCACTTATGTAACTGCAGTGCATTGCTATCACCTTTTCAACTTTTTTTTTTTCCTGCAGGTCTACATAAATAAAAGTTTGATCATCGAGGAGGGAAGGAACACCAGTGCTGTTTGCCACAGTTGGACCAACATTTCATCCTATGATTTTGGGACTTGATGCCAGACGTCATCCTTTTCTCACCTTAGAATGATTATTATTGTAGTACTTTAAACATGGCAGTTTGATTGTCTTCCTCTTTATTCGTGTCAAATTGTAAATATTTTTGTATTGTGTTCTGTGCCTGGGGTGCTGCGACCCTAAAAAGATTGGCATCAAAATATTTGAGTTATTAACAGTGCAGAATACCCCGTGTGTGGTGCTGTGTCTACGCTGGTCATTTTGCATGTCTTAGCTGGTTGGGCTAACATTCTGCCAGAGAAAAATGGGTCGCTCATCAAAAATAACCATGTACAGTAAATAATGCTCTGATGGCAGGAAAATGATTTTATCTTGATGTGAAATCTCATGAATGCAAAAATCACAGCATGCAAGTTTTAAGTTTGATTTCAAGAGTCTTACGTTGGTGATTATTTTCAAATCAACGTCAATGAAGTGTCGTGCGTTTGTGTTTGGAAAAAGCGCTGGTAGCTGAATGTGGAATTGTGTTACAAGTACAAACCTATTGTTAACTAACCTTCAACAAACATTCGAATTACTGTCAGGTCCATGAATATTCAGACAATAGAATTCTCGCCTTATTGGCTGTGAAATCCCACCACAATGGATTTGAGCTGAAAGGAAGCAGATTGCAAATTGTCAGTTTTAATTTACATCCAAAACTGTTTGTCCACTTGTTTGTGTGTCTCCAACTTTCTATGTGACCAAAAGTAAAGGGACACTTGGTTGTTGTCAGAGGTGTCGCTAGAATTTTTTTGTAGGGCGGCCAGGATCACGCCACACGATGTGCAAATGCATCTTTTTTTTTTTCATCATAACATGCTCAGTCAAGGTTTAATGAAATAAATTAAATATATTTTGTTACATACATTTTAATATTCAGTTAGAAGTACACAAACAAGGTGTGGGGTGGTCAAATGTGTAGCTCCGCCCGTGGCAGTTGTAATTTGGATGTAAATAATCTCAGATTCAAACTGACAAGTCTGCATTCAAAACACATCACTTGAATTTAAAAATATCTTTTCTCTGTTGCTTAGGCCTGTCACGATAATTACTACTTATCGTTTGATGAGGAAAAAAAAGACTACACAGCCTTTTGGGGGAGACTCGATAAATGATCATTAGAAGTGAAACAGTTTTTTTGAAAAACGCTTCTGTTATACGTTTCAAGTTTGCTTTGCATATCTAGTCCATTGGCCCATGCAGTTCTTATATTCTCATCTTTTTTCATTAGGGGCAGCAGCTGCGCTAATGTTAGGCATTGTTAAACTACCATCGATTGACTGGGGTGTTCTTTCACAATTTCATTGCTTGTTTATGCAATATTGTTAGTGGGAACACTTGCACACAAATGAGACAGTCACTGCACCAATGTAAGATCTTGAGAAATTACAACGCAATGTACATTTATATAAACGACGCGTCAGTTAATGTGGTAATATTGATTACATCACCTCAAAATCAACCTTTGTTGAACCAACGTTTACATTGGAACAATCTCATGGGCAACCGGGAAATAATAAGTAATTTATCGTGATAGTTTTTTGAAAGATTTATCTTTCAGAAAAAAAAGCAATGTTATGGTGACAAGCTTAGTGGTTTTGTGTAGAGTCCAAAGGGTGACCATGGTGGTCATGTCCCAATATTCATTGACCTGACTGAGTATCAAAATACCACTGGAACCAACCAAACCACTCGACTAGTTTCATGTTGTCTGGTTTACCATATTGTCATTTCATACTTGAAAGCACTTTTCTTTTTAATCCGTGGTCAATTTTGAGCCATGGTCGCTTTTGTGGGAGGCGAATCCACGTTGCCTTACTCCCCTCTAGTGTTTACTGTGTTCACTGCAAGCGATGTTTTTTTGTGATGGTGGAGGCATGGAACGACATTTTAAAGTCCGATGCAATAGCAGATTCAAGGTTTTATACAACGGTTTATTTTGTTTCCACTTGTGATCGTTCAAAGCCCTCCTTGACCTCTTGAAATTTTTTGACGCCTTACAAAGTTATCTCGTGAAACTTGAAAAGAGTTATGAACAATAACGTTTCCTTGTTTGTTTTATTCGCAGACCATTCTGCCGATTCTTGGCAGCTAAAAATAGCTCTCTACCGCTTGTCAAATTTTCTCCCTTCCTGGTGGTCCCAAATGATCATCTCAGCCAAGGCTTCCTTTGACCTTACAAAGAACTATAGTAATTGGGCAGATTTTCATCCAAGATTTGCTTCCTCTGTTGTTTAACTTTTGCTTTAGTAAAACAGAAAAGCAAATTGTAATTCACCTAAACATGAAGCATCATTTGAAGAACCAATAGGTCCTCTACTGTGCACACTTGGACTTAGTTGGGTAAAATAAAAAGGTAGAGACTGAAAACAAATGTAAACTACAGGGATGGAAATGAATAGGCTGGTTTTCAGGAGGGAATGAGGTCAAATGGGAAAATTTGCAAGGGCACTCTGGTTGGGTGCTAGTTTACTGGGTGTATGTGTGCGTGCATATCATATCAAAATCAGTAATAGAAAGACTCGTATCTTCCCCTTGGTGTAAAAAAGCTTCTGAAAGGTGTTCAGTGTACTCAAAAAGATCACACATCCATGTTAATACAGTATTTATACCGAAAATGTTTTCCATATTCTCTTCCAATTTCTGCTCAAATCTAATGTGCTCTGACTGTGATCTTTTCTCATATTTTTTTTTTTTATTTAAATGTGTTTCAGAATAAAAGGAATCATTCTTTTAGCAGTATTGTGTCATTATTATTATAAATGAAGAGGGAAGGATAATTTAAAGATTAACATACAAGCAGAAGAAGATGATGTACTTCATTCTGTGGGGTTTGTGTGAGGGTTTCACA
The DNA here is from genome assembly GCF_059441005.1 of Hippichthys cyanospilos. Lineage (NCBI taxonomy): Eukaryota > Metazoa > Chordata > Actinopteri > Syngnathiformes > Syngnathidae > Hippichthys > Hippichthys cyanospilos. Next base: position 9,811,824 of record NC_142370.1, read on the forward strand.
CAATATAAAAAATATCAATTAAACACTTTTGAGGTCATGTAACTTCCTGAGGCCCAGCTTATTCATTTGTGTCCATTGTCATGTCCATTTTATCTCCACAAGACAGCATTTTCAGTGTTGGCTCTTTAGGTTTGTGTTGGATTGTGTCTATTCAGATTTGTAACAGTGGTCTATAGCTCATAAAAGTATTCATTATTTTATATTATCACTATGGTGGTTCATTGTCATTACTATTATGATGATGATCATGGTTGCATTTTGCATGGACGAAGAAAGAAAACGAAGGGGTGGGATTTAATAAATTGAGACTAGCCTGGAAAGCTTTTCATCATATTTGTTCCTTGATTTGTATTGTTATTGTGTGATTATTTAAAAAAATCACTTTTATTTTGTGTTGGAATACACAAGCTATTTAAGGGGAAACTCACGGCCATTTTGCCACTTGCCGTCAACTGAAAATGACCTCACAGTTCCTCGGTGAACTAATATTCGAGGCTCAGATTGTCACATGATCAAATTCAGAAAACAAGTGAGTCTGGTTGGGGATTACTTGATCTCTGATTGACGCAATTTTTAGTCGACAAGTGGTAAAATGGCCGCCCCCGAGATAGATAAATATAGGAATATTTTGTTACTTAATTGAAGTTTCACAACCGCAGTATTCATCAGAATATCAATTTTGATTTGTGCAATAATATCAGGGCTTGACTTCCCCTTTAATATGGTGGTCTTGGAACCAGATCCAACCAGACAAATGATCAGTTTTTATCCATCTTGATAGGTAGCCATTTTGTCACGTACTTCCCCTCTTCTATCCAGTCAAGTTGACACATTACTGACAATGTGCCGTAAGTTGTGGGGGCCTTAAAATGAATAATCGGCACAATATTAATCACGATATTGCGTTTGGGGTCCAAGTTTTCCTTGAGTTCCAGATGAAGTCCAAAATCCATCAAACCCACTTTAAAATCAGTTTACAAATCTGAGCAGCTTCAAATGTTTGTTTATTGCAACCTCAGTTTTTAGTTCATGTAGCGCCTGCTGCCAAAACGCGCCAATTGTCCGCCGCGGTCTCAGGACATGAAGGCCCGGACGCTCCCTCTAATGACGGCTCTGCAGATGGGGCAGTGGCGCAGGCTGGTCGCGCAGTCGCCACACACCACCAGGTGACCGCACGGGATGAAGACAATGGACACCAGCTTGTCCATGCACACCTTGCACGTCCGCTCCTCCTGCAACTGCCTCAGGAGCTCTTCGGGGCTGGGTTCCCTCGCCGTTGGAACTGAATATGGTATGGGACAAAGTCAGGTTTCCCCGAAAAGAATACGGTTCAGGTTGAGTTGCACGGAAGACGTTTGTGACCTTTGTCTCTCGGCGGTAGCGTCCTCACGTCCCCAGCATCGGGTCTTTGCCTCCTGTCAGCCTCTGATGATAGGAAGTACGGTTTAAAAAAATGGTCATTTTTGTGGACCCAAGAGAGAATGATTACATTAAAAGTGTACTGTGGTATTCATGTCACTAGTACTTGTGGCACACAAGCTCCCTCTAGTGGTACGTGAATGAATCACTGTCTGAATGCAATGTAGTTGTATTTAACATCTTCATCATGTACAATATGCATGGAGTAAGATGTCAAAAAGACATATGCGTGTTTAACAATTCACTTGAGTATGAATCGCATTAATTATTTCATAAACTAATATTTTACTTCTGAAAATTGTTAAATAAGTGACCTCTGTCCCTTTAATCATAAATTTGTCTCACATTTCATAAATAGAAGCTTTTTATTCATGCCCCTTGTATGTTCGTTTGTATTTAGAGAGTAAACTGTTTTTTTTTTGTTTGTTTTTTTTTTGGGGTGGGGGGGGTAAAAACTTTGAGAACCGCTGTATGAATACTTTTGAACTAGTGAACCTGATTTTGCAGTTGCTACCTCTGCTCTGCGGCCTTCTCTGCCTGTCCTCCTCCTCGGCTTGCAGCACGTCAGTGACCAGGCTGGACACTTGCGAGTAGTGTTGGCCCGTCAAAAGAAACTTGGTCTGGACCAGACTCTCCACCAGGCTGGCATCAAACCCCATCTGGAGCACCGTCTGCACCACCGGCGATAGCATGGCCGATGACGTTGCCAAACCGCCAACCATGTCTGCAAGGTAATAAAAAACAAGCCGGTTAAAATGTTCCATATTATGTTATCATGAGGCTGATTAATATTGTATTTTGTGGATTTATGAATTAAGCATCAAAATCCATGCGCTTTTATCTGATCTCAGGGAGCGGCCATTTTGCCACTTGCAGGCGATTGAAAAACAGCACGGGAAAAATTTTGATGTCATTTTCAGTAGCCAATAAGTTAATTCATATCTCAAAAGTGGATTTCTTTTAGGCTCATTTTACTCAGAAGTCATATTAATGAATGAATGAATATAATCATCTGCCTTATTTTTTTGCCTCTTTGAATGAGTGTTTATTCGAACATGAAGTATAAAAGAGATTACAAAAATATGATTACATTAAAAAAAAACAAGAAAATAAATATGAACAGAGCACCCCTAACAAAATCTAGACTAGATTAATTAAATCCCACCCCTTCACCATTTTCTTAATTTATGAGCCTATTATTCATCCATGTAAAATATGACTAGGCTCATCATAAAAGCCATTTTCATTTTCAAGCGCCTGCATGTGAGATAAATAAAAGAAGGTTGCTTTTATTTTATGTGCTATTGTATGATCCAAATAGAGAGGCGCCGGGCTGTGATCCAAATCGTTCAATCAACAAATTATTCAATCTGCAGCTGTTGTTTTCTCAACTGTGCAGCCTCAGGTTCTTCCTCCCATGTAAGCCAAGCAAAGAAAAGGGGAAAAAAAAAACACAGTACGTGTTTTTTCCTTTGCATCGCAAAACCAGATGACGATTGGCATGTAAAGAGCAAAAATCTGTCCTTGATTGCATTTCATACCATTTCTGGAGCCAATTTCTCTGCCTGCGCTCGTCTGTGAGCCACCCTGGAGAGTTGAATAGGTTTAAAAATGAATAAATGACCGCTAATCACCATTCAGTCATGGTGCCAAGTGATTAATAATGATGATAATGAGCACCGCATTCCAAATAGGAAGGGCTAAACGAGGCTCACCACAGTGTCTCCCAGATGGAAATGAGCATCCTGGATGTTGCTAATATATTCCTGTCCTCTTGACTGTATTAAAAATTCACACCTGGAAATAAAACCCACACACAGTACACAAAAAGCATTTTTCGCATTGCGAAGCATTCAGATGATGTCATAGCTTTTCGTGTCGTTACCTTGGGAACCACTTAGCATGTTCCTGCCATGGGTCGTCTCCTGGCTCCCAGTTTCTGAGACCCCCGTCACAGTAGAAGCATTTGACGTTGTCACCGTGACCTGGCAGCAGAGGTGCCGATGAAAACATTTGAGTGGCAATTTGCTGAATATGCACTTCTATTTTCTCACTAAATCACCTTTGACCACATGACTAGAAACCATGGTTTGTATGGTCACGTGTTTACATGTTGACTTTCATTCAAAACAATCATTGTGACCAAAATTATTCACTCAAAAATAATGTTTGATTCATTTAAGACTCTTAATTTGGGCGTGTTTTCCTGTTTTTCTGTTGGAGTGATTCCCAAAGTGAGATATTGTATGTGAGTAGTGGTACACCCGCTCCCTTGATTGAATGTTGCAGATGTGATGATTTGAAAGTGTAAACACTTGGCGAGATGGTACTTAAGTAATGTATTGCCCCCCAGCCCATGCCTATTGTGAGGGTTACTTCTAGCAATTTGGTCACCGTAAAGAGTTACTACACTCTGGGGAATAAATACCACTTCCGACCACGCCTCTTTGCCCATACCTGTATTAGACATATGGGGCTTCCAGCCACACCCACAGCCATATGTTGTCATCCAACAACGCCACGCCCATTCCTGCTAAAAATTCTTTTAACTTACGTTCGACCACCCTCTCATGTCCATATTTGGTCATCCTACGGGAGAATTTCCAGTTGCGTCCTCCATAGTTCAGAAGTTGTTTTGTTTATTCTCGCTTAAGTCCAGCAAGTGGCGGTAATGCACCATTAACGGCATTAAAAGCTGGTTTTCCAGGCGTTCGAAAGACAAGTTAAGAGATGGCATACATCATGTGCCACAAACAAGAAATTGAAAAGAATGTCACGAAGGAATGTTTACAGGGGTAGTAAACCCATTTTTTTCTACAATGTGTTCCACGCAACCCCATTATTATGTACAGTAAACAGCATTACGATTAGTTTTGTGTTTGCGAAAAATTAATTAAGCAAGGAAATCCACTTGTTATCCTTCTAAAGGAGCGGCCGTTTTGCCACTCTTTCACTTGAGTATGACATCACAGTTGCTCAGAGCTGTGGTAATGACCAATCACAGCTCAGCTTGCTATTGTCACATGACCAAACTCAGGAAACAGATGAGCCATTGTTTTTCACTTGAGCCGGAGCAACTGTGATGTCATTTTTAGGCGACAGTCAGTGGCAAAACGATTGGACTGTGCTATTTAAGACTAATGGGCACTTGTACAACTTATTGTGATCAAGAAAATTATGGGGTTTATTTGCCTTTAAGCATTAGCACATGTCTAACAAAGGCACACGTTAGTTATTTTGAATATTAATGACAAAAATTATGTTTCTTGGGGTGCATCTTGCAGTTGCCTATTTGATTTACTGTTTAGATCAATTTTGGTTTTATAAATACTTATGCTCATTGTATGGTGAAACTGAGGAAACGCTTATGGGTTTTATATTTGTTTAAATAGTAAGCAATTGCATGCCATGTTCCCATTAAGACAGTTTTCTTTCATCGACAAAATTGCAACATTTGGTATTTTCTTCAAAGTTGTTGAAGTTAGTGACCCCTGATGAACCCTGTCATGATCCAAATTAGGATTCTTTGATCTTGATGGGGGTCTAGGTGCTAAGCTCCCCCTGCTGCTTTAGCAGCTTCAGCTCTGTCCAGGATGTTCTTTTCGCAACATCATGACTCGGCAGGACAATTATCAACCCTCACAATGAGTGGTCACTCTAGCAGCCACTCGCTCAATGGTAAATATGTAACCCGTGATGTGGATATGCAAATGTTGCTTAGCGTAGGATACAGGAGGAAAAGAGATGGGAAACAATGAGCACCTGTGTAGAAAAATCCAGCTCTGGCCAGAACATCCGGCTGGACTGAGGCCTCCGTGGGCCAGTTGTGGAAAGTGGTGAGCCGGGAGTCCTCCGCCTCCATCTCGGGGTAGACCGCTTGTCCCGCCGTGCCCTGGTCGTCCATCGTCAACCTCTGGAGTTGACTCAGCAGCTGTCCGTCCACCGAGTCGGGCGACCCGCTCAGCAGCGGCACGTTTCCCACGGCGCGGCCCAGGATGAAGCTGCAAGTGGGGAAATGCCGCTTGTGCTCTGCGGCGGGGCTGTCTCCTCTGACCCAAAATCTCAGAACGCCGCCGCAGCAGAAACACTGGACTTTATCTCCTGGGCCTACAAAAAAGAATCCCGCCTTGGCCAGGTCCCCGCACGAGACGGGAGCATCCAGAGGCCAGGTGCGAAATGTCCGGAGTCGCTCGTTTTCTTGCCGCATGTGAGGCTCCTCCAGGATATACAGCACGGCGCTTGTGTCATCGGTCATGGTGGAGCGGGAGGGGATTCCTGTCCGTGTTTGTGTTGTGGCCCGCATCCCTTCTGCGGTCCATAGTGGAGAGCACACTGAAAGCAAGTGAAAGGCAACAGTTGAAATATGATGTACTGTGGGGGCCTGCATGGTAGCCTATGGGAGTCTACTTTCTGGAAAAAAAAAAAACAAAAAAAAAACACCCAATGCTGGAATGTTTTCTCATTGGTCACACACTGAATGGCAGGGGAAGCGTACCATTTTGTTCCACCTCTAAAGGTGAATGAAGCCAAACATTACAGGAAAAGATACATTTGCACTTGTAATCCCTTATTGCAGTGTTTCTCAAACCTTTGATATCAAGTACCTGCCCCCACCCCAAAAATAATGTATACTATATATACTTGGCACTGTAATAAGCACTATAATGACCAATATTAAAGTGTATGAGGCATAATTTTTACACATTTAATAACCATCCATCCATTTTCTCAATCGCTTATCCTCATGGCGATCTAAGACGTGCTGGAGCATCTCCCAGCTGTCTTTGGGCAGTAGGCGGGGTACACTCTGAACTGGGTGCTAGCCAATCACAGTATTTTAAAGGGCCCATATCATGGAAGTTCAACTTTTTGGAGGGTTTAGCCATGTTACAGAGTTATTATGAGTAGTAATTTAATGGAGGAACCGATTTGAGAGGGGGAACCAACACAAAAAAAAAGAAAGGAAAATACCCATCTCTGCAAGTCATAATAAGTGACCTTGCGATGTAACGAGGAAAGACTGTATTTCACTTCTTGCATAGACAGTGTAGAGTAGGGGTGTGCCATTCACATGAGAGTCGGGATTCTCATTTACTATGATTTAAATCAATTTCAAATGCCACTATATCAATATTGGAAAAAAAATAAATCAATATGACTTCTGTCCGCTTATGTATTTTTGCTTTTCTCTTTTTTTGCCGTCCGCAGTCATGCAGCCCATTCTGGAAAAATCAAGCATGGCGGCACGGCACGCAAAAACAAACAATGGAGGAAATTAAACTGCCTCGTCCTCTTTGAAAGCAGTTTTGTCGCGTTTTACATATTTGTGCGATGCAAGAAAACCACACGGTCGCGAATGTTAGTGCAATGTTTTACTCCGTGGCTAGTCCGTCACAAATCTGCTGATTGTGTAAGCTTTGAAAGTGGCTTTTGTCTATCATGGGTCCCAACCACATTGAAGCTGTGATAAATATTTCTGTCAACTTCCTACTGAGAATTTGTTTAGTTGGAAGGTGGCTGTTAATAGATCAACAACGACACCATGTAAACTCCACACAGGAAGGCCGGAGCGAGGTAGATTTGTACCCGGGCACCTGAACTGCGAGGCGGACGTGCACATATACACTTTATTCTTTTTTTCATTTTATTGTATACTATAAAAGCTACTCAATGTATAAATAGCTTCAAAGAGTAGCAGTTTTCCACATGTTATTTTTGTGGAAAAATGTGTGTTCTTTACAAATCAAAAACTTCATAAATGTAAAAATAAATAATACACCTTGGCTCTCTCTGGTATTCTGTCTTTGCAAAGCAGACTGATATAGTATGATGTTTCTTTACACATCCACCGACTGAAGCAGAAATATTCTTTCAATTGAATCATTTTGAATAGAATATCTTTCTGAATCGGGATTCGATTTTGAATCGAATCGAACCGCGGAAGGTCAAAGATTCCCACCCCCAGCGTGGCGCGTCACCCCGCGGTTGGGGATTTTGCAATTCGGTACTGTATTATGTCATCGTCAATTTTCTGAGGAAACTTTGGTCCCCAGCGCTGACGAGGGGAAGTGCAGCCCGGGTCAACCGCTCGAAAGGCTTCGAAGCCCGGATGGAGTGGAGCGGCCATTGGGGAAGTCTTGCACTGTACTGGGCTTTCGCGGAACACAAGGGGGCTCTCTCGCTCGCTCTCTCGCTCCCTGGAATCAAGCCCTTAAGTAAAAAGCACCGAGGAAAAAGACGCTGCCGCGCCAGGGGATTTTCTCCGCGACTCTTTGCAATAACTTGAAAACTCCCCGAAGGACTTGTTTTCGGTTGGGAGACGCGTGCGAGTTAAGGGAAGGCGCAGAGCGGAAACGGAGCAGCACAGCTTGAGCTACTAGCGCGGCGCTAAGCGGCACTGCTAACAGGCAGCACAAGTGGCAAGTCCAGCCTGGCAGCTGCCAACTGTCTTTCCGCAGCACCCAGTTTAAAATCCAGTCAGCGGGCCGCGCTTTGAGACAATCCAGGGATTTGCTTCATGAATTATGTCTGCCACAAGCGTTGACCCTCAGGTAGGACACGCCAAATCGCTTCGCACTCGGCAGTGAAGAGCTAGCCGCCTGCCTGCTAACGATAGCCGAGCTGCGAGGCTGCGGTGGGCTAGTGACGGCTGCCTACTACCTCGGAAGCGCACTACAGCACCAGCAAGTTGCAAGCATTCGCGAAAATTCAATCTGGGACAAAAATTGTCTTCGCTACACGTTCGGGCGAATGGAAAATACCCGTTTGAGTGCCGGGAATAAATGTTACCAAACGGTATCTTAATGGCAATAACGCGAACTCCGGCGACTTCCCGAAACGCTAAAGCTAGCCGACTAAATATTGCTAAATCGCCGCCTTTCGGTCTTCATGTAGCACAGTTCTAAGTCAAACTTTCCAAACCGAGAAGCACCCCCCCCCCCCCCCCAAAAAAAAAAAAAAAAAAAAAAAAAAACCACTCCTGGCTCTCCCATTACCACGAGATTGACTAACATTACATCACCGGAGCGGAGTGGGCCTAAATATTGATCAATATCCAGACAGCGTTGGTATGCTACGTTTGTATTAATACAAGAAACAAAAAAAAACCTCATATCAAGTGAATAAAGTCTCAATTTGATTCGAGAAACTTCAAATTGTACTTAAGCATCTACTACGAGGGGAGATGACAAAATGACAAAAAGTTATGGGAGGGGAGCTTTACAGGAATCCAGTCAAAATACCTACCTGGGACCCGGCCTATTCATTTGTGTCCACTGTTGTGTCCATTTTCTCTCAGTAAAACAGCAAAGTTAAATGCATGCCAGCCAAACGCATGTGACTGCATTGGAAAAGCCAGGATGTCATCTACTGAACACACTTAAACTTAGCTCCAATGCCTCAAAAGATTTAAATGAAAGTAAATGCCCACTACAGTGGACACCCATGCGTAGACACCGTCTCAGAAGGATATTACTCAAGAGCAAAATCTAATTACGACAAAAAATATTAAATTACGAGAAGGGAAACAAAGACAGCTCAGTTCAGTTTTTCCCAACTTCTGTTAAGCCAAGGCACATGCGGTATTTTACGTTACAAACGCCAAGGGACAATGTTGCAAAAAATGCTGTACTGTACAACTGTACAATCTCACACCACGCAAAGATAACGTCTCGATTTTTTCACCCTCCCCCTGCTCTGTTCTGATTTCAGCGATCAAAGGGACAGACTTCTAAAGGTGAGTTACTGTTGTATTGACTCCATCTTAGAACCGGTAGCTGTGATTTTGATGTAAACATTAATTGTGAATTAAAATGTATTTGCAAGGAATAGCATGTTGAAATGTATTGGGAGGCAACAGGATATTCTAATTCTAATAAGCAACAAAGAGAGAGATGTATATAAAAAAAAATGAGAACATGTCCAAATGCAAAGAGCCTTTGGAAAGTACTTCAACCTTAGTACAAACTCAGAAGGAATTTTCAAACAGAATAGGTCATGAATGAAAACAATTGGTTGTGTTTTATTTACTTGAAAAGTGGTATTATAAAGGTATATATATTTGAAGAGCCCATTCCGTTTTTTTTTAAATTTTTATTTATTTTTACAAAAGTTATGTGACTGTTGTTGTTGTTTTTATCTGCTGATGAATTGTTTGTAGTTATTTATTATTATTTTGACAAAAAACAGCATCTGATTCAAATAAATCTGTATTGGTCGTGCTCGAGTTCATTTTTTTTGTCTCATATCAGGAAAGTCAGCTCAAAAGGATTTGTTTTACTAAACATGGCTTTCTGTTTAATAATGTGTTTATGGAATATGAATAAGGCACCTGTTTTTATCCATTTCAAAGGTGTGGCTTTTTGCCACCTGCTATCGACTAAAAATGACATCACAGTTACCTTGAGGTCAGGCAAGGATCAGTCACAGCTTGCCTGTTTTCTGAATTTGGTCATGTGATGTTTACAAGCTGTGGTGTGATTGGTCGTTACCTGATCCTCGAGCAACTGTGATGTTGTTTTCAGTCGATGGCAAGTGGCAAAATGGCCACCTTTCTGCATTAATCAGTATCAATCAGAATGCCAAGTTAAAACTAGTGAGGGCTCATATATATATATATATATGTGTGTATAAAAAATGACTTCCCCTTGGAAAAGTGGTCCAAATGTACATTAAGAAAGTTGTTCTGTTGCAGTGCAAAATGGTTCTCTGCATCAGAAGGAGACAGTCCACGACAATGACTTTGAGCCATACCTCACTGGCCAATCCACTCAGGTAAATTCAATTCAGTGAGAATATGTATAAAAAAAACCAAAAACAAAACATTCGATGTGCTAATTATTGCTTCTCTGCTCACGATTCACATAAAGAACAACAGCTACCAGTCCATCACCGACCCTTACCTGTCCAGTTACTACGCTCCCTCCATCGGCTTTCCGTACCCACTCAGCGAGGCTCCTTGGTCAACCGGCGGCGACCCTCCGATTCCGTACCTCACCCCTTACGGACCCTTGAGCAATGGCGATCATCATTTCATGCCCGACACGGTGTTCGGCCAGCCGGGCGGCCTGGGAAGCAGCATCTACCCACACAGGTTCAATTTTTTCCCCGAAAACCCCGCCTTCTCGGCTTGGGGGACCAGCGGCTCCCAGGGCCAGCAGACTCAAAGCTCGGCCTACGGCGGCAGCTACAGCTACCCGCCCAGCTCCCTGGGGGGCACCCTGGTGCCCGACGGTCAGACGGGCTTTCACAGCGACACGCTCAACAAAGCGCCCGGTATGAACAGCCTGGAGCAGGGCATGGTGGGTTTGAAGATAGGGGGGGATGTGACCGGACAGGCGTCGGCGGTCAAGGCCGTGAGCTCGGTGATCGGCGGCCCCGCCGCGGGGAACGGGGCCGCGCCCATCGGGATGCCTCCGCCCAAGCCCGCCTCCTGGGCGGCCATCGCCAGCAAACCCGCCAAGCCGCAGCAGCTGAAATCCAAGGTGAAGCCGGGGCTGGTCAACCTGGGCGGGGCTCTTCCCCCGCCGCCCATCAAACACAACATGAACATTGGCACCTGGGAAAAGGGGCCCGTCGGCAAAGTGGCCGCGCCGCAGCAGCAGCAGCCGCCTCTCGCCCTCCCTCACGCCATGCCCCATCAAGCCCCGCCCTTGCAGCCTCCCCCTTCCCTGGTGCAGCCCATGGCCTTGCAGCACCAAGCGCCCCACCACCAGCATCACCCGCCACCCCATCAGCCCTACCAAAATCACGGCCAGCCCCCGCAGGCGCAAACCCGCTGGGTGGCGCCGCGCAACCGCAACCAAGTCTACGGGCAGGGAGGTCCCGCCCACGACGGCATGATGGGCATGCTCGGGAGCGCCAGCTGCGGCCCGCAAATTTGTGCCAATCCGGCGCTCGGCGGCGAGTCCCACCCGGTGCTGGAGAAGCTTCGCGCCTCCCACAGTTACAACCCCAAGGACTTTGAGTGGAACCTGAAGAACGGACGCGTTTTCATCATCAAGAGCTACTCTGAAGACGACATCCACCGCTCCATCAAGTACTCCATCTGGTGCAGCACGGAGCACGGCAACAAGCGGCTGGACTCGGCCTTCCGCACCATGAGCGGCAAAGGCCCCGTCTACCTGCTCTTCAGCGTCAACGGCAGCGGCCATTTTTGCGGCGTGGCCGAGATGCGTTCGCCCGTGGACTACGGCACCAGCGCCGGCGTTTGGGCGCAGGACAAGTGGAAGGGCAAGTTTGACGTTGACTGGTTGTTTGTCAAGGACGTGCCCAACAGCCAGTTGCGCCACATCCGCCTGGAGAACAACGACAACAAGCCGGTGACCAACTCGCGCGATACGCAGGAGGTTCCTCTGGAGAAGGCCAAGCAGGTGCTCAAGATCATCACCACCTACAAACACACCACCTCCATCTTTGATGACTTTTCTCACTACGAGAAGAGGCAGGAAGAAGAGGAGGAGGTCCGCAAGGTGGGTGCGCCACACTTGCGGGTTGTGCATTTGTCTCTCAAGTCACAGCAGGGTTTTTAAAAGCGCAACTCAAGTTCATAAATCATCCAATAGCTGTAACTCATTCTCTTCCGTCGATGGCAAAAGGCGTCAAATTTCCTTTTTTACCCAACTGCCAGCAAACAAGTTGCCATTGACAGCTATATATCGAAAGTAACAATCAATTTCAACCGGGCACACGGTCAACGGGGATCAACGGTGAATATATTGCGCAAGAAACCAAGTACTTTGCGTTTTAGTTCACAGAATGCACTACAGTGCGCAATTGGTGAAATTAGGAGATTCTTGTCATGTGTTTCTAGTTGAATGAGTGTCATTTATGCTTTTTGTGTTGCATTTTTAATTTTTTAGTCAGTTATGTTTAAACTAGTGACATCTAGGTCATCGTCCTTTTATCGCTAACAGAATCATTGCTTGTCAAAATTCAAATTTGCTTTATAGAAGATGAAATGTCCGCAAAATGACCTGGTGTAAATGGTTATCAAAGGTAAAGTTCATAGAATTGTCATGTTCTGCCCATCAGCTGATTTGATCACCCGGCCAGCTAAATCGCTCAAGCCTTACTTGATACAGTAAAATCTTTTGCAAATGTCATATATTGAGTCACTGTTGACCTATATATCACTTGAATGCACGGTATGCAAATCGAGGCGACTACATGAGCAAATGAGATCATGCCTTTCCTCCCCGAAATGTGCAAATAAATACTGAAAAAAATTGACAGTGCAAACGCTAGCCAAGATGTGTGTGTGTGTGTGTGTTCGTATTGTTTTTGGGGAAGGTATGGTATATTTTGCAGATAGTGGCATCTTAGTTACACTTCTTGCTACGTTCAGCTTGACTTCTTTCGGACAGTGCACTAAATAAATAGCAGAAAAGGCCTTCAGCATTTATTTTTCAGACAGGTAATTGAATTATTTGCATGAATTCGATTGAAATCAAACCAGCGTTCTACTAATCTCATTGTCTTCTCGTAGACGTTCGAGCCTGCTCAGATTCAGAACCGCTCTCGATTGGATCAGGTCGGAAAATATTCTTTTTCCTCATTTGCGTTTGACTCGTCTATCGGAACTAATGCACATTTGTGTTTTTCTTTGTCGCCCATACAGGACCGCCAAAACAGGAATAAACAGTAGAGGATTGTTTATTTTTTGGCTTGATCAAGTTACACTATAGGACACGATTGATTTCAGAGACAAAAAAAAAAAAATGAAATGCAAACAAGCCCTTTGTGTTTTTTTGGGAATTTTCTGCCATCAATGGTTTTGTCATTCTTGTTCCCCATTGTTCCCTCTCCCCCACACGCAACACTTCTTGCGCAGGGATTGAGTTGATTTTGTGTGTTCTAAATGACCTCCGCCACTTTAAATTCAATGTTTGGAAAAAAATTCTTCACATCTTGTTCTCTCACCTGTCAAGTTTTTTTCCTGTCTTGTAATCTCCTCAGCCGCATCAGGGTTCGACTGCACCGCCCAGAATAAATCTGCCACGTTATCTGTATTTCCGCACAATCAGGAATGGGCATGTCCTACCACTTTTGTCCACGTGGGAGCAGTATTGCCAAGTTGTAGAGGTTGAACTGTGCGAACGGGGTTGGCGCATCCTAAAGGTCAACTTGAAACTGCGAGAATAAAACTTCAGTGATTTATTTTTCTTTCAAATCTCTATTTTTTCGGCGTACTACTGACAACTTTCTTTTTTATTTTCTGGACCGTTTTTTGTTTTTTTACTCCCCTCTAATTGAACTTTTAACAGTGACACTGCTGGAGAAATCAGGGATCGTGTGGCGTCACACAACACTCGAAACACTTCACAGGAGGATTCTGGGAAAGAACTAATTACGTAAAAAAAAATAACGTCCTCCGAGAACCAGGACCATTGATCGCCCTTTTAAAACAAAAACGTTGCTTTTCTACATCTTTATCACCCATGCTTTGCTTTTTGAGTGTTGTTGGTTTCCAAGAATACACGTGTTATTCTTGGTTTCATTCTGGCATCAAAATGGTGTCGGGATGTTGCTGCATCGGTGTTTTTGCCTCACAAAATCCGAGGCAAGGGCTTGCTCTGTTACCAATCTGTCTTAAACCTCATGCCCCCCCCCCTACACACATACAGTCTAAATCCCATGTTCACTGTCATGCAAAGCTTTAATGTAGAAGCCTATATATCCTTGGACAAAGCCTAAAAATATATAACATAATAACGGTAACTAATTTACTCTCTGCAAGAAAAAATATGAATGAAAAGAAGTGGGTTATGTGTACTTTTTGTTTCTTTGGTCCTAGCCAGAAATCATTGTGTAACACACATGCACACACACGCTACATCTGTCTATTTTGACGATCCACTAAAGTTTCACCTTAAAGGGGAACTCAAGGTGAAATATTTTCTTTATATGAGCCCCCACTAGTCGCAACACGATGGTTGTCAGAATGTTTTTGACCCCCCAATATTTCTGCTTGTAATCTGTTCCGGTCTTTTTTTGTTTTGTTTTGTTTTCTAGTTGTGTCCACTGTAGTGGACATGTTATTTGTCTATCTTCTGACTCATTCGGGCACCTTGTCAAGTCCTAGTGTCTTCAAAAGAGGACATCCTAGCCTTTCCAGTCATGCCGCCTATGTTTCAGTAAGATGCAATTCACTTTGTTGTCTTGCGGAAACAAACTGGACACAACAGTGGCAACAAATGTCTAGATTGGATTTCAGGTGGATATTGTTTGTGGAATAAGATTTAAGTGGATTAATCCATCCGTTGCCAACAATCTGAGGGTGCTTTCAATTTGTACTGTAACGCTCTCTGCTGGCAACTGTAATTGCTGCGGAAAGTGCCTTCGGGCTCGCATTGCAAACATCACGGCTCAGCTGTGTTTTGGGAGGGTTGGTCTCACAACGGCAATTAAGGGGACACTTGCCATTGATTTTAATCTGACTAAAGAGCAAAAAAAGGCCCTTAAAATGGATGGAAATGGATGCTGTATTCTTATTCCATAAACGCCATATTGATCACGTGTTTATACTAGTGTGGTCACGTAGACTATTGCTAAGAAAATACTTGCCTTCAGTTCCCCTTAAAAACACAGATGCAGATTTTAGCAGTTTTGGAAAATGTTGCTTTTAGATGAACATTTTTACCTGTCTCTCAAGTCTGGTTTCCAAGGGAACTGACCTCTTGGCAGCCCCCCAAGCGCCAGCCACGTCTTGTTGTCACGTCTCGAGCAAATTGCATAAAGCACGGCCTTCACATCTTTGCTTGTCTCCCCATTCCAGTCGTGGCAAAGATGAGGAATGTTTCATTTGTATTTGTTTTTGTTTGGCTTTCTTTACTGGGAGGGGTCAATCACTGCGGTCACGAGGTGTTTTTGGTGACGTGCACGTTAACGGGAGACGACTGAGATTAGCCATTAACAGATGAATGATGTTAAATATGAAATTAAAAAAAAAACTCTTCTAGACCACAGTAGTAGTGAAAATATTGTTCAACAGATGTATTGTTTTTTTCTTGATCGAAAAAAATCAAGCCTTAATAAACTGCCAATACAGAATTGCATTTCTTTTTATCGTGTGTCAAATTGTCTTAAAAGGATAGTCCACTTTAGCCATTTTCAGCTGTAACAATTTATAGTTAATTTGATGACTAAAAATTTGTTTTTAATTTACAAACAGCACAACGTGACAAGTGTGTTTTTTAGCATTGTACTTTTAAAAAACACGTTTTGACTCTTGCTGTCGTATGACCTGCTGAAGGCTCACGGCTCTGCAGGTGAATGTCACATGACCAGCGGGTGAGACGTGATTCGAGGATACCCGAGCCATGAGCACATGTGGTCATTTTAAGTTAACAGCAAGTGTTAACACGTTTTTATAGCTATTAATGGTACGTGAATCATAATTTAAGTAGAAACATTACGGACAGAATTTTTCACGTTTATTGAAAATGTCTGAACTATTGGACTATCCCTTTAACCTCAAGTGACCCCATGCACAGTACTTTCTTGTCCAGCTTTCTGTTGATACAGGAAATCAAAATGGATGAGGACCACCTACACAAAAACACCTCTCAAGGTGGCTACATTATGCTCTTGATGGTAGCAGCTACATTCAATTGTTGTCAAATGGGGGTACGGTAATCGGCAAAATTTGATGCTATGACATGTACAGACATGAAAGTTTTCTTTTTGAAATAAGAGCAAATCAATTGGAACGGCATGAATTCCAAATGTTGTAATGACTCCTTTGCCAAACATACATTGTTATTTTGTTCAGTTTAATTGGGAGTCATTGTGATTACTGATTAATTTCTTAAGCAAATACGCCAGACATAATACACCTTGGGACACCACTACAAGTATTTCCAAGATCCATATGGTGGCAAGGCACTTTTTTTCAAAGATTCTTTGCGCTGGGTTGGCTGAAAAAAATCGTGTACCGCTTTGATAAAGGTTGGGAACCACTATGGCTTAGTCAGTCTTTCAGTCTGATTCATATAGTTTAAAGTTGAAATCCTTTTTACTGGAGGCCTTGCGTGGAGCTATCCGTGGTGCTGAACTATCGATGTGGTTCTTATGTCCATTGATTTGACGTCATTCTTCAAATGCTCAGTATTTTTGTAAGTCGATTTCCAAATCCCGGAAGTAACATGAAACATCCCAAATTTTCTTATCCAGCATTCTCTTTGCATCATTCAAAAACATCGCTGTCGTATACACACACACAAAAAACATGCGGGATTCGGTGCAACTGATGACTTTATTTGTGAAATATTTACAATCAAACATGACCAAGTTTCACTCGAATGAAACGCGTTTCAACCGTCAAGATAAAATATACTGATTAGTTTCATCCTACAATTGCTACACAGTAATTTCGCATATTACTCCTTACTCAACAAAGTACTCAAAAGTAGTATTTTGCTTTCGGTCTAAACAATACTTGGATTTACGCTGAATTGTTTTCTCTTCCAAATTAAATTTTAGCTTTAGTGTTTAATGTTTGGACCAGGACCGAGTACAAATGTACTTCTCCAAAATTTACTGCGTATCAAGAGTGAAACGATTTAACCACCCAAGCAATGCACTTACCATGCAAGAAAAATCTTTTACAATAAAAAGAGCGAAGACGCTTGCAAAAATAAACGTCATAGCTTTTGCTTTGAAGTAAATCACAGCTCCTTTCTTGTGTGCACTGACAGAAAGAGGCCACAAGATGACGTCGAAGGACTTCGTTCGAGAGCGCGTCTTTAACACCGCAGTCGTCACTTTGAATCCCTTCAAGCTCAAGAGGAACCAAGACTTGGCCGAGTTCAGCTTTGGGAGCCACACACAAGGTACAGTCCCAAGGAAATTCGCAACAAAAGTAACATTTTCAACGCTACGCAAGCTCCAAAGCGCAAAAGCAACACAGCTGTAGTAGAATCTAATCGCTTCGCTTCTTTTGGCCAACATCGACGTGTAAATGCGCATAAACGGCGACGCAGTGTACTACTCATTTGAAAAAAAAAAAGCACAGCAACACGCAATGCACACGCAATGACGCCCCCCCCCCCAAATAAATGAATAAACAAGCCAACCAGCACAGCAAGTTGAATAAGGTTTAAGTGCGAGAGACCCCGCCACCTCGATCCTAAACAATACGAAGCCATGTCGATTCCTCTCTTGGCATTCACCGCGTGCCTTAATTGTTTGGACATTAAATCAAGGTCCGCTGTGAACACGCAGAGTGACAACCAATTCTTAGAAAGAAAAAAAAAACACCCATCCAGCTGAACTCGACCATTACCCGCCAAATGGAGGATGCAGACACACCTGCGCACGCGCACATCACCGAAAGCCGATTGAGCATTCCAATTTGAAGCGACGTCTACACGCAAGCAGTTCCAAAGCGGATTTACAACCCACACTGGCAACAATGCGCCACTTTGGCTGCGTAGGCGGAACTGCGCCATCGTTCGGCGGAGAACCCTCTCTACATCACTCAAGACAAATCAAAAGAGGCTGCTTTCACGTTTGCGCCATTTTACGCAAAACTCCGGCTTTGTCCCGCTTCCCAAAAATAAAAGAAACACACACACACACACACACACACACACACGATCTGGTGGAGAGCGTGAGCGCAAACAGCAGCTGCACAATGTTCGTTCTCTTCGAAGTCGTCCTCAGTCCCGCTGCGGAGATGGTAATACTGTACGTCCCATTCAATTCGGCTCGAATGTTCCGCAACGTGTCCAATGTCCAAGACCTTTGGAACAAAAGCCAACCGTTCGAGCGTCAGAAAGATGCTGCAGGCGTCTTCTCCCCTTCTTATCCACGGATCCTTTCGGATGCAATCGTGCCCCGTTTGAGGGCTCCGGCTCCGCACGGGCGCTGTCCCATGTCCTGCTTGTCCTGCCTCGCGTCCCCAACTCGATCCGTCGGGTTGTGTGATCTCGCGTCTCCCGGATTAGAGCTCCCCGCTCTTGCGGTCCTAGACAACCGCGAGTCTCATGCTGATTGGGTTTCAGCGCTAAAGGATTACATGGGCAGTGACGTCACGCACCCGGCCCAACCTTCTTCCTCCCCTCCATTAAAAGCAAATCCTCATCAGCCCCGAGAACGTCCTTGAAAACACCGTGACATTCCGCACCGAGTCTCATTCTGATAGGCATGCGCCGGACGTCCAAATGTTGCACAGGGACACGACCCTAACCTGCCATCGACCACGTCCGGTCCAAACATGGTGCACGTCCGGTGTGTTGCGGCCTTGTGATAAAAGCTGAAGATGTGATCACACGCGCACACGTCGTATAAAGCATCAAATAAAATGACAACGCTGTGTCTATGATACACATACGGCGGAGTGGAACGTCAGCCTTTCCGAAACGTGAATTAAATCAAAACGAATATAAAATACACTCGAAAAACGGGTGGCTCATTTTACACGAGAAAAAGTTACATTTGACCTTTTATATTGGTTGAGATAGCAAACAAATCTATTGGTTAGAATAACCTGTCATATTTGTGATCGGGGCCAGCCGATATAAAGAGGTTCATTTTGACCAGGAAAATGGATTGATTTCTTTAGTTTACCGAATATGCCAACCTGACCGATCTATTAGTTAATGTAAACAAAATATTAGCAGTTCGTTCTTTCTTTCTTTTTTACCAAATCCGTTTTTATAGTGATGGCCACTCCGAAAAAAATACTTTGCTGATTATGTTGTACTTAATTTGCGTGACCCGTAATTTTGTGAGCTATACAAATAATCAAATCAAAACGTATATTTTTGCTCTTTAAATTTTCACGGTATGGTTCAAGCGGTCACCATATTTTTTTCAATAACTTACTAAATATTTCGCCCGTCGGCCACAAATACTATATATTCCGGTCCATAACTTCGTCCTGTATGCTATTTGTGCCCCGCGAGAAGATGGAATTTGTATTTTCCAGTTTGTAGCTGCCTACTGTCTTCTAGCTTGCGTCCACCTCCCACGGCGCGCAAACAAAGAGGTGCAGAGGAGCAACCTACAGCAGCACTTGGCTGCTATTTACTCTCCATTCTTCGGTCTATAGAATCGCAAATGCCGGCGTTGGGGCATGCAAGCAATGATTAACTCGTTTTAAAATAGCCGCCTCTTTTTCACACGTCCATCTCAAAACCAACTGCAATTACTTGACGCAAGGCCCGTCGGATTCGATCAGCCAAATAGCAGAATCCCAGAGAACGCCCATTCCCTCCAAAAAAAATAAAGTAAAAAAATGAAAAAAATTACAGGCAAAAATCCTTTGTTCTTGTTTTCGCTTGTCTCGTGGTGTTGGTCGCGGCCTCATCCTCTTCTTT